>NW_022060280.1:1023772-1169118 GCF_007364275.1 Archocentrus centrarchus | reverse complement strand
GCTGAACAGCGTCAGTGGGGATGTGTTTAAAGCAGACTGTAACATTTGTCGGCGAGTATGTTGAGTGCGCACGCGCGGGCTGTCTGATATAAGGCAGCGTGAATCAGGAGAGCAACACTGCAGAAACATAAAGGCTCAGAAAAGCCAGGCAGTTCTTTATACCGCAGTCATCTCCGGACACTGATATGGTACAGAAGAACTTGTTTATTTTGATTCAGTTTCCTATTGTGCTTTGGCAGACTATTGTGGTTTGACTGATTGTTTAGGGTGTTGAGTCTGAATGATCATTAATTGAATATACAGTAGTATTACTATACATATATGGCCATGGAAAGAACAAATCATGCCAATAGATTAACAGTAAACTCTGATTCTTGAGACTTTGGCAAAAATCATGTCCCACCAAATTGTCACCATGTCATGACAATTAGGGTGTAATCTCTTATTATCCCAAGAGATTACACCCTAATTTGGATTAAATTAGATTTTATTTATATAGCACCAAATCACAACAAGCAGTCGCCTTATACTGTAAGGTAAGGACCTTACAATAATTACAGAGAAAACCCTTGGCAACATTTGGAAGGAAAAACTCCCTTTAAAGAGCCTCTGAGCTCTATGCTGGCCATTTGTGGCCACTTCACTCTCTTTTTTTAACCATTTTAACTGTGTTAATGCATATGGAATAAATTTTACAAGGGTCTAGATTTCATTCTGATTTTTTAATTTTCAACTTCAGCTACTGAAATATGTCAATAATGTAGTGTATACATTAAATTGTTCCTCTTGGCTCTATCGTGGCCACTTTTGGCCCATTAAAACCCATTGAAACTACATTTTTAAATCTCTTGTTATATGCAACATAAAAGCATGCATTTTGGGCACAACTGCTTTCATTCTAAACCCAAGACATGGAATTTGTAATTTTTAACAGTTTCTACCAGATTAGATAATTTATTAATTTTTGGCTGAGCAGGCAATTTTATGTAATATTCTTAGTTTCCAATGGGGCGTATGATGGCTTACAGTACTACACTCCAGTGGAGCAAATAAATCACACAATTTTGACATAGGAGTGATGTCACATAATTTTTGTGTGTGCATGAAAATAATTATTCCTTTATGTGACATTCGAGCAGAAATATGTATTTGAAAGACAGACTGAAATAGATTATGACCTCCAAGTTACCAGCTATTCAGCTTTGAGTTTCCCAGGTAAACTTGGCTTTGATGCACATGTTCAAAGCACTTGTAGCTTTGTTCTTTTCATTAAAAAAAATACCACACCCAAATATCTAACCTCTAAAAAAGTTATAAAAAAATTCACTGGCCATCTTGCAGAGTTCAAAGTTGCAGCTGCAGGGTAAACAACAACAACAACCTCTGGCACTGTTTGTAATCTGTCCCGGAGTTTGTGCAGGTGCAGCAAAGACTGCTGCCAGAAGTAAACTTAGCAGCTTCAAGATCATATTTTCTCCAGCAAGAAGGTCATATTCACTGCTTCAAGCACGTGACTATGTAATGTGCTCAAAGAGCGAAGATGGGGAGAAATCCTCTGTACTTGAAGACACATCAACTCCTGAAGATGAGGGCACACCTTCCTCAGAGGTTGACAGCATCAGCACTGATGAAGAGTACCAGCCAGTGCCTGATTCTACTTCTTTAGGGAGTGAGGACAATACAGACACAGCAGTTGGATCAGTGGATGTCTCATGATTGGAAACTTATGTGGTTTCCCACTGCTGAAGAGACCCTGCACTACAATCAAGTACCTGCTGGTCTCACCCCAGGGCCCACCTTGTATGCAATTGCCCACATCAGCAACTTGAAGTCTGCCTTTGACCTGTTTGTCACAGAAGAGCATTCCTTCTGTGCACCCACACATGCATGGGAGGAGGAGGTGTGAGGTTTGGGAGGATGTGGATGAAGCGGAGATGAGAGCCTACATTGGAATTCTGATTTGGGAAGTTAACCATGGAATGAGGGTCACATTCCAACTGACGGGAGCTACAAGGACACACTGTCACATGTGAAAACATCTTTACTTCATTTTTCTTGAAACTCCTCAGAAGACAACTGGCTCTGGTTGGTACAATCAAGGAGAAACAAACCAGAGCTACCTCCCCACCCTCCTCCAACTGTGACAGCACAAGATTCTGTGCTGTCTTTCCTTTCACAAAAGGAAAGACTGCCATGTTAGTTTTCACAAAACTAACATGGCAGTATCCTACACGCCCAAGTGAGGGAAGAATGTGCTTCTTTGTGCACAAACCCCAGGCAACCAGCAGTCAGCGACGGGGAATATAGGAAGCCTATAGCAGTAATGATATAACTGGGATTTAAAGGGTTAAAATTCTGCGTTTGAATGAAATTTTAGTTTTAATGACAAGGACTGATGCAAATTTTAAAATTCAATTTTTGAAAATGAGAAAATCAGTTAAAAAATATTTATTTTAGAGCATTTTAGAACATAAAAAGGAGGTGGCCATTTTTGGCCACGAACAAGCTGAGAGGGAGTTTTTAGGTTTTTTTCATCACTGCACAAAAAGTAATGATTCATACAAATCAATGATACTGCTGATAATTGACATGCATTTAGCTGCAATGAAGGTTAAAAAAATAAATCAGGTTGCATGTGTTATTTGGTAAAAAAAAGTTTAATTTATAATTTTCTCATTTTATAAATTATTAGGACTACATGATATAACTGGGATTTAAAAGGTTAAAATTATTAGTTTGAATCAAATGTTGCTTCTAATGACAAGGACTGATGCTAATTTAAAAAATCAAGTTGTGAAACTTGTTGTTTGCCACACTTGAGCTCAAGGTCAGCCTTTTTGGCAGATTTGAAGTCAGTCTGTGAAGCCTTCGTGGCTCGGCAGGAAGGCTCTGCACTCAGTTCTGCAGCAGGTTGGCTACTTTGTTCCTGCAGGTTTTGTGGTAAACAAGCCTCTGCCAGTTGTTTCTTCAGGTTATTAATGGTGATCTCTGAATCAGTTTTGTAGTTGTAGGAATCCATTGCAAGCGTATGATGCTTTTCTTTCAGATCATTAATGGTATTCTCTAAAATTGTTTTGTTGGCTTCGAGCTCATTTACTTTCTTCTCAGATTCGGCCAGTTGGGTTATCAGATTGGCTATGTTCCCTGAATTATTGGTGCTAAAGTAACATTTCTGAAGTTCTTTTAGTTTATTCTCAGATGCCTCCAGTTTCATCTTGAGACAGTTAATATGTACCTTTGTCGCTTTTTTGTATTCACTGGGATAGTACCGGCACCATTCTTCCGATTTGTACGCCATATAACCAGCATCACCCCTCCTTTCACCGTTAAAATCTTCTGCCTTTTTCTGGGATCCCAGCATGTTTCGTTTCTGTGGTCTTTGTGCGTCTGACATCGTAGTGCTTCAGAGTTCTGCCTTCTCATGTTTTCTTCTGTGAAAGTGTGAAAATCGGTTAAAAATGTTAATTTTAGAACATTTCTAGAATATAAACATGAGGTGGCCATTTTTGGCCACGAACAAGCTGAAAGGGAGTTTTTTCAATTTTGCCTTGTCTGCAAAAATATTTGCATAATAATCAGTGTTCTTATTAATCAGTTACATATCTCAGGCTGTACTTTTGATAATACAAGAGAATCCCATAGTACTGAGAATATATAAAGTATTCAGTTTTGAGGTAATTTGCCAACGAGTGCATTGTTCAAACAAGCTGGCATTTGAAGGGTTAATAAATAAAAAGGAATGAACATTTTACATTTACGTGAAGAACTGATGTTAGTTAAAAAACGTTATGCAAAAAAAAATCAAAAAACAAGAAAAATGTAAAAAATTATGCCCTCTGTTTGTTAGTGGCCATTTTTGTCCACAAACAAGCTGAAAGGGTAGTAAAAACGAACAAGTTCAGAGGGTTAAAGAGGAAGAAACCTGCGGCAGAACCAGGCTCACCAGGAACCAGGAAATACTTGTGTTACCTGCATACATCTTGTTCACTCTGTCAGTTGTTTAACACCTGCTGCTGATTTAGGAAACACAACCATATTACCCGTGATAATCACAGATTAACATGGGTAGCTGTCCTCAATATAAAGTTGTGCCATTATTTTGTATGAAGTAAGCAAATGTGCCTTATTTTTCATCAGCTCAGACAGCTGGGCTGCTGAAGGCTTGTTTTTACTGTTAGGGTAACTTATCTGATTTAAAATTGAATGACGTGATTTAAAATGAGGGGGTGATGGACAGTGAGCAGTGTATGAGTGAAGATTGAAAAAGGAAAGCAAAAATGTAATAAGGAACCAAGTTGACATTTTTTGTTTCCAGGTGATTGTAAGTGCTGTTTATTTAAGTAAAGCTATGACCTGCCTCCACATGAAACACATACCATCGTAAGTTTAGAGCACTTGCAGCGTCTTATAATAGAACTGCAGTGACTGTCAGTGTGTCTGAAGTTCAATGAGATTAAAGACTTCATGATCAAAATTCAGGAAACACACCTGTGTTAACTGGTGATACCCACAAGCAGTGGATAGTTATCATCAAAACAAATGATTACCTTAAATAACCAAACCCAGGTGTTACAGGGAATACACAAACATGGAATCTGAAGGTGTTAGATTATTTCTTTTTACATTTATTAAGTAAATGAGTTGAGGGCACTGAGAATCTCATTCAGAAAATATTTGCTTTCACAATTCAGATAAACTGGTGCGTCCACTACAGCCACCTCAGAGAAAAATATGAATTCTTTTGATGTATTTCAGTTAACATTCAGGACTGCTCCTGTTAATTAGTCAGTTCATGGGCATTTAAATATCTTTAAATCCTTTTAGCTGATCTTCAGGTTGGCTTTTTTTTTTCTTTTTTTTTTTTTTGCACACAGCAGTCACTCCCTTGCTGGACTTATTATATCCTCCACAGTGAGAGTATCTCTGCTGGCCAAAACATTTTGCTCCTTTGAACAGATCAAATCATTATCTCCACTTCAAGCTTGTTTTAATCCACCCATACCATTCATTTTAATTATATTATTCAAAAGTACAGTGTCTTCCACTAGTGGCTGTGACTGTTAGCATCTCTTCAGTGAACTGTTGTATGGGACTATATAAAGAGAAGAAGAGGACTTGATGTCTGTAGAACATGACACTACAGCCAGCTTAATGTCTCCAAGCTGTCTGGTCCAGAGGGTAAAAAAAATGAAGGTTAATTACAGGCTCTGTCAGCTGCTTCTTTAGTTAGACAGAAGGGTCATTGTGCATTTTGTTGTGCCACAAAAAATGCAGATGAAATATCAAAAGCATAAAAAAATCAACACAATCTTGGTGATATTCTTTATTTTGAATCACTGATGATATCACATATCAAAGACAAGGCTACAATGTGCAAGACTTTAATACACCTTTGTTACATTGTGATAAAAATTTGCAGTAAAAAATTAGACTTTTCTTAAATACAAGTATTGCTGACACATATTCAGCAAAGAGTGCACATTATTATTTCCTTAATTCCCTGTGTATATGTGTGTATATGTAAATGTGGGTATTGACACTGATATATATATTATGTATATAGTGCTTATGTATATGTGTATAGTTTTTTGCTATTTTATTCTATTTTATTTTATTCTATTGAATTTTAGTTTTTAGTTTAGTTATTTGTTCTTACTCATCCTTTTCATTTTTTCTCTGTATTGAGCTGCTGTAATGCACAAATTTCCCCGTCGTGGGATTATTAAAGTTTTTATCTTATCTTATCTTATCTAAAAGAGTTTGTAACAGTAACACACACAGTCTATTTGAGTTATAAATAGCAGTGCTGACCAGTGGTGGCCAAAGTGAAGCTTGTGAAGGAGCTGTTTCCTGATTCAGAGTCTTACACAGATGTCTATCACAAATACAACCTGCTCACTGACAAGGTCAGCACGCCCCTGCCTCCGCACAGACATTTTTGCACCAAAAATGATATAAATACTGATAACCACTGATGCTTCACAGACAGTGATGGCCCATGGTGCTACCTCAGTGATGAGAGTTGGCTCTATTCAGAGAGACAGGAGCATCTTTGTCCCACTGTCCAATATCCAACTTTCGTAATACCTGACAGTTTCTTGAACTATAGCTGACTGAGTGTGTGTGTGTGTGTGTGGTGTGTTATATATATGGAAATTAGGTTGTACGAGCATTAAAAGGATGTCAATTTAAACCTTAAATAGGTCAGTAGTAATAGTCCTGAAATAATAATCACCTGGCAGTAAAACAATATTCCCTGTAATATTATTTACAGTTTGATTGCCATCTCTCACTCTCTCACTATTTCTTTTCAGGTTGTGCAGGTGGAGTGTTAAATGTCCGCAATGTCCTGAAGCACAATGTGAAGTTGGGGCTGGGACAGGTGGGAGCATAGCAAGTGTATTCTAAATATTCTGCAAACTCTGCAAACAGACCATTTCTTTACACTATAAAGAAGTATGATGTTTGGTGATTAGCTTTTGTAAACTCCCCATACTAGTGCAACACTGTTACACTGAAACAATTGCAACCACTCATTTTATATGGTTCATTTAGGACAGTCAGCTGAGAGGTTTGGCAACGCAGTCAGCCGTAAAAGTTTAAAATCAAGCTCAAAGTTTGGGTTAAAAAGTTTAATTTGATAGGCGCTTTGATTTCACGTGTCAGAAAGCTATACAAAGGAAGTGCTTGCTTTTCATATTTTATATTTCAATGCCCCATCCTGTCTGTGTCTGTGGCGCTGCATCAGATGTGGCTGGAAGGCTATTCTGCCTCTGTGCTCGATGCCGTGAGGAGAACTCTGGATGCATCTAAAGTCTTGACCATCCAGGACCCAGCACATGACGTAAACTCAGTTTTGAGGAGGTGTTCAAACTAGCCACACTGGGAGGCAGCCAAGGTAAGATACACATGCCATTCAAACGAGTAGTTCTGCAGTAGGCATTATGATTATGATTATTATTATGATTAATATATCAAGTGTTCAGTCCCTATGTTGAACAGTTTATTTTATGAAGTCTATTTTTCTGTAGCCTTGTCCCTGAATGACCAAACGGGGAACTTTGAAGTGGGCAAAGACTTTGATGCCCTGAGGATTAATGTAGCTGCTGAGGATGGGCCTATTGACCTCATCCAGCCTGAGAAACCAAGGTTGGTAGTGGGACACTATAAATCTGTTGAAATAAATTAAGACAAAACAAAAAAACTCAGATTGAAGTCCAATTGGAATAATTTATAATTTCTCGAATTTCAGATTCTTTTGGAAAAATTCTTGAATTTGGGTGAGTGACACTTTTTTGGTTCCCAAAATATTTCAGTAGAGTGTGACTCTGACCCATTTACTTGATGCTGATCTCCCTTCCTTGTTCTGTGGCAGGTGATGATCGTAACATAGCGGAGGTGTTTGTAGCTGGCAGAAGGTGGTGCCATTCACCGAGCCAAAGGAAGAGTAAGCTGTTGCAACCTTCGTACAGCTGTACCCTCGTACAGCCTAAATTATGTGTAAGATACAGGATGTCCAACACAGTAACTATAAAAATGCCCCGTGTCTGCAAAACAGTGAAAAAAAAAGAACAACACAGTATTTCATACAATTCAGGACAGTTGAGCTAGAATACATGAGTCTTTTCCATGAGTCTTTAAATGTAATTGCTGGGTTGTAAAAAGGAGAAATAAGGGACTTATTAAGTGAACTTTGCACTTTTCAGATGATTGTTGCCAGCCAGGTGTGTGTCATTTCTGCCTGCTACTAATGCAAACAACACTCTCTGATTAACAAAGCACTTTTTTTTGTCTTCCCTTGTTCATATACACATCATAGCTTATTATTTCAACTTCTTTCTTAACTTGTTTTAATTTAAAAAAAAAAAAAAGCGGCACAAATCCTGTTGAAGATTTAAATATTCCTTTCTATACTTGTTGGTTCAGTGTGACTTTTGTCCACAAGTTTTAGTGTTGGGTGAAGTAAAGCTGCTCAGTGTGCCGCGGCAGTGCCTGAACTGATTATCTTCAGTGGTTGATGGTTCCAATTTTAATGCTTGTGCACTAAAGCATCCTTTTGATCCAAGACTGGAACGGACTTGAGAAATACCAAATGGCACATGATCTACAACCCTAATTCCCCGAAAAACTTGGTACGCGGTGTAAAGTGTGAATGAAAACAGAATGCAAAGCCTTTCTTGTCTGGTATAGGATTCTAGCTGCTCGACAGTCCTGGTCATCTTTTGTCTATTTTTTATTTTATGATGGGCCAAAGATTGAAAGGTCTGGACTGCACACATGCCAGCACCCAGACTCTTCGACCATGAAGCCATGCTGTTGCAATACCATTTAGCATTGTCTTGCAGAAATATGCAAGGCCTTCCCGGAAAAAAGGATGTCATCGATGGGAGCATGTCTTGTTTTAAAAAAACTGTGTATACCTTTCAGCACTGATGGTGGCTTTCCAGATGGGCAAGCTGCCAATTCCATAGGCACTGAGGCACCGTCATACCATCAGAGATGCAGGCTTTTGAACTGAGCACTGATAACAAGCCTGATGTCCCTCTCCTCTTTAGTCCGAGGATGTGTCATCCATATTTTCCAAAAATAATTTCAAATTTTGATTTGTCTGACTACAGAACAGTTTCCATTTGGCTTCAGTCCATTTTTAAATAGCTTTTGCTCAGAGAAGACAGCAGCATTTCTGGATAGTGGTCACATAGGCGTCTTCTTTAAATGATAGTGCTTTAAACCTTATTTGTGGATGGCAACAGTGAACTGTGGTCACAGACAGTGATTTGTGGAAGTGTTCCTGAGCCCATGCAGTCATTTTCCATGACAGAATCATTCCTGTGTTTAATGTAGTGGTGCCTCAGGGCGTAAGATCACAGGCATCCAGTATTGATGTTTGGCCTTGTTCCTTTCACACACAGAAGTTCTTCCAGATTCTTCAGAATCTTTTGATGATATTATGCACTGTAGCTGATTGTGATATTCACAGTCTTTGCAACTTTATGTTTGGGAACATTACTCTGAAACTGTTCCACAATTTGTAGATGCAGTTATGATATTTGCAATCATTGCATTCTGTTTTTATTTACATTTACACAGCATCCCTATTTTTATTTTTATTTTTTACATTTTTTCAATGTGGTAGTACTGTTTAATAGAAATATTTAAACTGTGGGACTTTTCTGTATTTCTATAAGGTAAAATTAAAAAAAAAAAAAGTCCAATCTTTAGTTAGTACTGACACTTGCTTGAGTTCATCAAAATTCCATAGTTGGGTTTTGATTCACTGAAAACACTTGAGTGTGTCAGCACTGGGATATTTATATAACTCAAATAGACTGTGTGTTGTGTTGTTACTGTTACAAAACTCTTTTAACTCTTAGGGAAGTAAGAAAATATAATTGCACGTCTTTGCTGAATATGTGTCAGCAATACTTGTATTTAAGAAAAGTCTAATTTTTTACTGCAAATTTTTTATCACAATGTAACAAAGTTATATTAAAGTCTTGCACATTGTAGCCTTGTCTTTGATATGTGATATCATCAGTGATTCAAAATAAAGAATATCACCAAGATTGTGTTGATGTTTTTTTATGCTTTTGATATTTCATCTGCATTTTTTGTGGCACAACAAAATGCACAATGACCCTTCTGTCTAACTAAAGAAGCTGCTGACAGAGCCTGTAATTAACTTCATTTATTTTACCCTCTGGACCAGACAGCTTGGAGACATTAAGCTGGTTGTAGTGTCATGTTCTACAGACATCAAGTCCTCTTCTTCTCTTTATATAGTCCCATACAACAGTTCACTGAAGAGATGCTAACAGTCACAGCCACTAGTGGAAGACACTGTACTTTTGAATAATATAATTAAAATGAATGGTATGGGTGGATTAAAACAAGCTTGAAGTGGAGATAATGATTTGATCTGTTCAAAGGAGCAAAATGTTTTGGCCAGCAGAGATACTCTCACTGTGGAGGATAGAATAAGTCCACAAGGGGAGTGACTGCTGTGTCTAAAAAAAAAAAGAAAAAAAAAAGCCACCGTGAAGATCAGCTAAAAGATTTAAAGATATTTAAATGCCCATGAACTGACTAATTAACAGGAGCAGTCCTGAATGTTACTGAAATACATCAAAAGAATTCCATATTTTTTCTCTGAGGTGGCTGTAGTGACGCACAGTTACATCTGAATTGTGAAAGCAAATATTTTCTGAATGAGATTCTCAGTGCCCTCAACTCATTTACTTAATAAATGTAAAAAGAAATATCTAACACCTTCAGATTCCATGTTTGTGTATTCCCTGTAACACCTGGGTTTGGTTATTTAAGATAATCATTTGTTTTTGATGATAACTATCCACTGCTTGTGGGTATCACCAGTTAACACAGGTGTGTTTCCTGAATTTTGATCATGAAGTCTTTAATCTCATTGAACTTCAGACACACTGACAGTCACTGCAGTTCTATTATAAGACGCTGCAAGTGCTCTAAAACTTACGATGGTATGTGTTTCATGTGGAGGCAGGTCATAGCTTTACTTAAATAAACAGCACTTACAATCACCTGGAAACAAAAAATATCAACTTGGTTCCTTATTACATTTTGCTTTCCTTTTCAATCTTCACTCATACACTGCTCACTGTCCATCAACCCCCTCATTTTAAATCACGTCATTCAATTTTAAATCAGATAAGTTACCCTAACAGTTAAAAACAAGCCTTCAGCAGCCCAGCTGTCTGAGCTGATGAAAAATAAGGCACATTTGCTTACTTCATACAAAATAATGGCACAACTTTATATTGAGGACAGCTACCCATGTTAATCTGTGACTATCACCGGGTAATATGGTTGTGTTTCCTAAATCAGCAGCAGGTGTTAAAACAACTGACAGAGTGAACAAGATGTATGCAGGTAACACAAGTATTTCCTGGTATCCTGGTTTCCTGGTGAGCCTGGTTCTGCCGGCCCAGGTTTCTTCCTCTTTAAAGGGAGTTTTTCCTTCCAAATGTTGCCAAGGGTTTCCCTCTGTAATTATTCTAGAGGTCTTACCTTACAGTATAAGGCGACTGCTTGTTGTGATTTGGTGCTATATAAATAAAATCTAATTTAATCCAAATTAGGGTGTAATCTCTTGGGGTAATAAGCCTCAGGAAAGAAGCCTGACCTAAGAACAAGATTATAATCAGTTTTCTGATATTGTCAAGTCCACGTGATTTCCGAATATAATCTTTAGTCTGTTTTTCACTCTCATATTGTAATGAACTGGGTTGTGGTCATCTTTCTGTAAATGTAACTCTGGCAGTGGAGAGAGAAATAGAAAGAGAGAGTCGTGCATCAAAATATGTGGCTGCTGTAGTGTCGCTTACATGGTGAGTGAAAGGGCAACACTGCCCCCTGCTGTCCAGCAGTCGTACTGTCCGACAGCTTTCATTCGTTTTCGTTAACACCTGTTGATCTGAGTGTGTAGTGTAGTGTAGTGTGTTTAGTCTATTGTGTAGTCATGGACAAGGAAGGTGCTGCCAAAAAAAACACCAAAGACATACTCTAATGTAAACGCTGCCTCCATGTGTACAACATGAGGAGGCACACACCTGGAAGTGTCAGGCCTGTGATGGCGCCCTCTTTCTCTGGAGGACTGGAACTGTTTTTGGAGCAGCACAAAATAATTTGTGTACAAAAACCGCCTGAGGTGTTGACTGCACGTTATAACACTGTTGTATATAACTTTGCTAAATTTTTACATAAAATTACCACATATATTTTTATTTCAAGTTATAAAAACAGTTCAATCAACATGTTTGTGGTTTCACATTTAAAAAATCTAATTTTTCTACTTGGATTTCATTTTTTTGTGTGTCTGATTCTAGATCCAAAGTGTTAATGCAGGATGTCAAAATGAAAAAGTAGTCGTATAGTCACATGTGAGGTTGTGCTGAAACAAACTATACCAAACAAGGCAAAGTAAACCGTTATTAAGGTGAACTATGAAGGTCAAATCAAAAAGTAGTCAAAAAAAAGCCAATTATATCTCCACATAGGACAAATTTTTAAAATGATATCTTCCTCCAAAGCTGTTGGATTCATCTGATATTTGTGCACAGTTGTGGAGGGCTGAGAACTAGTGCCAAACTGATCATCTGGATTTGATCCAGATTCTGGATTTGCAGGCTATTTGGATTCAACATGAAACACTCCAATTAGCAGCTGAAAAAAATGTGTTGCATAAAAAAGAATATCACTGTTGTCCATGGACATGTAACATTTGCTATGACCCAGATACGTGAATATATCACACACTTTTGTCTATCAATCTGTTCACAATCAGTTCTCCTGTTATTGCACGCCAGAGGAGAGAAAGCTTGTACAAGAAAAAGTGAAAAAGAATCATAAAATGAAAGTTACTTTACTTCAACTTTTTAAACCTTGGACAATTATGGCATGGACAACAGGACCTCTGTGTTTGGAGAGAGACATCTGCCGGGGACGGGTCTTGTTGGTACCACTTCTTGTTAAATTTTCAAGCGTTCAGCTGATCTTTACTACTCTTTTCATGTGTGCAGGTGTGATCCTCGATCTGCACTGTGCTGAAATGGTGAGTACTTCCAGCATTCTTTTTGAAGGAATAACGGAGAAGCTGAATGATGCTTTGGGCTGTGAGAAGTCAATGACTCTGACAGTCAGGACAATGAAATAACAGACTCAGAGGGCACAAGGAGTAATTTGACAAGTCAAAAACTTGTTTGCATTTTCTGATTAAAGTTATGAATACTTGAATATAGAAGTAAATTCCACATCTTTTCTAAGTTTGCCATTACTGGAAACAGCTCAAGAAAAAATATGCCACAGTTGGCATCACAAACAGATATGCCAACATGTGCCATCATCTGAAGATATCTTTGTTCTGAGTTCAGGAATGGAAGAAGAGCTACAACAAGCCAATTTATGTAAAGACAAAAATCACTCTCCTGCTCTGTCTCTCTGCACACACAGCAACACAACTACCCCCCATCTATTGCATCTACTGAGCTGAGGATGGAGCTACGCAACAGCAGCTACAAAAAATGATTTTCAGTTGAAATGCTTTGTTTGCTTTGAAAAGACCAATCTAACTATGGGTACAAATACAGTCACCTGAAATCGACTGAAATGTCAGACTAAGAGTGAGGGTCACTGACCACTCAAAATGTTAATACATATAAAAAAAATTAAATAAATAAATATTAAAATGACTCACAAAATATACGTTGGTGACCTTAATACATCCACCAAAGTAATATTTGCATTTTATATCAAATTGCTGAAATCGCTACTAGCACAGTATAGAGTTGTTTTTGCTCCAGTAAATGTAAAAAAGTAAAAATTATAACCAAAATTTTACGTTAATCAGTAGATGCTAAGTTAATAAATAATCAGTACGCATAAAAAATGATAATATAGAGGTGATTAAAATAGACAACCAATATTTTTTGGGAACACAGTTTAAGTTACATGAACAAACGCAGGTTATTAAAGATTAATGAAAACCTCCATTAATCATTGTTGGTGGTTTTCATTAATCTTTGCCTAAATGCACTGAGTTGGTGCCGTGTGATTGACTGATTAGAAAACTGTATTAGCCATCAGTTAAAGAGAGTCTCTGATATGATGATTATCTAATCATAATCTATATGCATTGCTACACAACATCTCTAGATGTGATAAAGTAAAATATATACTACTACATTTCACATACAATTTTGTGCATGGGGCAATCTGTGTGGTAAGCAAAGTTTATATTATTGAAATAATATTTTCATGTGTAACAAATGGGCTGATATATGGACTGGACAAATGTGGATAATCTCTTCATCGGGGCATCTGTGGAGGTACAGCAAGAATGAAAGCCTGAAATGACTGATATACATAGAACACATGGAGAAATTGAATTCTCTCAGACTCAGAGGAATCTGCCACAACAGTGACCTGGTCAGCCTGCTGGTGTGGAAACAGGACAAGGCAGACCAGGTCTACCTGCTGAATGACTGAACTTTCAAAAATAAGAGGGAATAACAAAAATAAATAATCACTCACAAAATATCCAAAATACCAGATGACCCACCCAGGGAAACAAAAATAATAAAATAATAACTATATTATTTGTAACAAATTGCAAATCATTAAAATCATAATTATTTGGCTTAAAAAAAAAAGACTAATCTTTAAAGAAAAAGGAAATAAAGAAGAATGCCTTTAACAGGATGCCATTTGCTATGTTACTAGAATGCCACTCAGTCATTGAAAGTGATGTATGTAGCCACTTAAGTGTTACTATGTGGTTGCTTTTGTATTTGTACTGTAAACTACAGAAGCTAGTAAACTTAACTTTTTAGTTTTAATTTTGAGGCACTATTTTTAATAAAATAATAATAATAATATATATATTAAACACCAAGATCCAAAATGTCATTAAATATTGGTGTATTCAAATGTTTGCTGTCATAGAGATGAGAGAAAGACAGAGACTGCTGGGTGAGCTCCACTGACTCATGTCAGCAGAGAGAGCCCGGCGCAGGCACACTGCGCTGTAAATTCACTAATTTATCCAATCAAAACCCGCCCGTGGTTTCAAGGAAAAAAGTGAAACAACTCTAAATTTTCAGCATACGGCTCAAGTCACTTTGACATTAAACACCCAAACCAAAAAGTTTCTATGTAGACAGTTCTAACAGTGCAAACATATCTGCCATTTCTTTTATGATTTTAATGTTTAAAAGTAGCTGCACAAACTGAAATAACTTCTTCTTATTTTCAAAGAGGCCTGAGGGGAACTTCCCAAAGTCTGACCTGCATTGACCCTCCGCTCAGTGTCCTCCTCAGTCATGCTGGTTTCCACAATTGCTGCAGAAGCCTGGACCCCCAAAGCTCATTCATAATGCTGATGCTGCAACCTGTGACCCGCATGCTATGCAGCCAGGATAATTCCTACTGTAAATAAATTTGAAAAAAAAAAAAAAAACACGAAAAAAAACCACGTCCATTAATTATTGGCAATCTATTTCTTGACAAAGGTGCCTACCCTCCAAACACATTTTAATAACTTTGAAGAAATATGATAAACAAGACAGCAGCAGAGGAACATATAAAATGGAGACAGTCAAATGTAATCCAGGGTCCACCCCACTACAGACTTATACTCTGACTCACCACTGTCAGACACTGGGACTCTGCTAATACTGTTACTAGACTGTACTAGACTTTACCAGTATTTTACCAATCATAATACCTTTGGTTTACATAGGGCATTTTTTGCATTCTGCCACCAGACTAATAAACCCTCTGTGGGGCATACCTGCTGTGAGTATGAACATGACCTCAGCTCTGACACAGGCAGCAGGAATTATTAAACCAGAGATAAGTTATCAGATCGTTAACATATTTGGGGTGGCTTTAGCACAGGAGGAAGAGCAGGTCACCTACTAATCGGAAGGTCGGCGGTTTGATTCCTGGATGCTCTGGGCTGCATGCCAAAGTGTCCTTGGGCAAGGTACTGAACCCCAAGTTGCTCTTCGACACAAGCGTTGGAGTGTGAATGTTAGACAGTAAGCACTTAGCGTAGATAGATATACATGGAAGTGCTTGTATGAATGGGTGAATGCAAACATGCTGTATAAGCACTTTGAGTGCTCAATTAGAGTAGAAAAGCGCATATATATATATATATATATATATATAAACTAGTCCATTTACCATAGTTATCAAAGTATTTCACTCTCTTGTGTGAATACTTCTGATATGCCAAACACAACATATATACAGTGATATAGTGAGATAAGGTGGTGATACATGAGGGGCTCAGAGTAGAGCTGCTGCTACTCCACATCAAAAGCAGCCAGTTGTGGTGGTATCTGAATATGATGCCCCCTAAATGAGGTGTTTCAGGTATATTCTATTAAGTAAATAGGTAGGTGGACAGGTAAGTAATCAGGTAGTCCATCCAACCTCAACCCTATTGAAATTTGTGGACTATGCTTAAAAGTTGGGACTGTGCAAAGAAACTGAACAATTTGAATGAACTCAATCAATTCTGCCAAGAAGAGAGGTCAAATATCCAGTCAGGATTATTCAGTTTATTAACAGGACAGGTACATATTTTCCCTGCACTGCAACATGCAGCTCAATGAAAAAATATAATGCAATGTTTAAAGTTGTGCTTCATTTAAATGTTTTAGTTTAGTGTGTGTTCCCTGGTCACACACAAACACCTGCCCTCTCCTATTCCTGGTTTTTCCTGTTTCTAATATTGGATAATATCAATATCTAATATTTATGTTCATTTTATTCAGCATGCAGTCACTACAGACACAAAATATCATATATATATATATATATATATATGGAATAAATGTTTTGAATTGTGGAACACATTCAGGATAATAACTCTAACATGTTTCTGAAGTTCTGAATGCTGTTTCAGAATAATAGCTTTTTGTTTCATTTATGGAACTTAAAACAAAACAATGACTGTATATTGATAACCAAATAGAAAAGACCAAAAGTACTTTTCTTGTTGACCATTAGAACTTGAGCATTAAAGTTTTTGAATGGTCCAGCCAGAGCACTGATCTGAATCCAAACTAAATCTGTGGAGTGACCTGAACAGTGCACAGGGGAGACCCTTGCTCTCTTGAATCAAAGCTGAAAGTCTGCATTTCAGTCTCATCTTGATTGTTTGACTCAAAATCCACTGTGGTCGTGTGCTGAGGAAAAATTACAAAAGAGGTCACAAGAGGACGCCTTCGTCCAGCCAACAGGGATGCAGTAGGGTCACAAAAACATGAGCATGAGCAGACTTGGATAGAAACGAAACTAATAAAGCATTCCCTGTAAATGTCCTTCTAAGTGGCTACAGGCAAAGACTGTACTAATTTTCAAGACAAGCATAATGGGACTGATACTTAATTTCAGTTTCTCTCCTCCTGTTCATCAGAAAGTAGACACATCTGCACACTTATCTCCTCTCTCTCTCCCTCTCCCCATTCCCCTGCCCTGCTGTGTTTTGTTGTCAGCTGCATTGTGCAGAATAGGGAACCCTTCTCTGGCCAGTCGGATTTTTTTTTACATTTATGAACATAAGTACAAGCAAACATGGCAGTAACAATAGTGATTCATAAGATCAATATACATAAAGATAAGCATGAAAGAGAAAAAAAGAAGAAGAAAACGATAAGCATGAAATATGAGAAAATTAACACAGAAAAAAAGACAAGTTGTGAACTATGTCTCAAGAGAAGGAAAATAAATAGAGTAAAATAAAATTGAATTAGATTGGGGTCATCTTAAAATAGATAGAACCAGGGTTATTATAGTTAACGAAAACGAACGAAATAACGAAAACTGAAATTGAAAAAACATTGTCGTTACCTGAAATAAATAAAAACTATAATTAAAAGGAAAAAACGATAACTAACTAAAACTGAATTGTGAGTTTACAAAACTAACTAAAACTAACTGAAATTATCGATAAACTGACTTTCATTTACTTGTTTTTTTTTTTTTTTAAGCCTTGTGGATTGATATGAAATCATTTTTTCCGCTCTCCGAGTTTAAGCTGGGAGCGCCATCGGACAACTGTGTGAGTGTGTGCGCATGTGCGTGCGCTCACCGCGCTGGTCCGCAAAGTAATGGCTGCGGTCTGCCGAGAAAGCGGCAGCGTCCCGTATGGAGGCTCTTTGAGTACAAGAGCACAGATAGAATCAAAAGTCTTGTTGTGGATGATGAAAAATGTGCGGAACATTTCTCAGTCAGGAAAAACCAGCAACATCAAAGTCCACCTGAGAAGCGCACAACGGCTACAGAAACCGCTCTGATCCTACCAGGTAACCTGGCCTGCGCCTCTGAGAAACGGGACTACTTGTCGGGTCCACGCAGCCCAGAAAGTTGTGACTAAACTGTTTAGTCCTTGTGCGTTTCCGGCTACTTTATCACTGAGAGAATAACAATCAGGAATAATAATCAAAGCATCAATATAAGGACTCACAACTGTCAGCAAATTCCTGGTAGGAGACTGCTGAAACTATGAGGACGGACGTGAAGGAATGAAGAAAGTGAAAAAAAAAACAGGGACAAATATGTTTGCAGCCAAAAAACTGAGCACAAAGAGTGAGGACCAAAAAAGAAGTCCCAGCCTGCGCTGCATATAAAACACCTGCACACGACCACAAGGTAATAACACACACAATCCAGCTACACAAGCATAAATGTGGACATAAGGTCGGCAACTTCCGTGGGTTGTGTACAGAGGCCGCAAAGACCCTGCAAGTTTAATTAGCGAGCATCTAACCAAGCTAGCTCCAAAACAGAAGCAGCATCAGGTGGTGAGAACATCAGGATGCAGCTGGATTTGAGCTTTGACTCCTTCAAAGAGTTTGTTTTTGTCAAACAGCACATGTAGGTGGTGTTAATCTACTGCACTGATGCTGAAGTTTATTGTGGAGTTTATTGTAGAATTTATTGAGTTTGGGAATTCATGTTTTTCTTTGTTTCTCCCTGTTGATGTTCATGTGTGTCCTTAATATTACACACATTTAGCATGTCTTGTGAACAGCTGGTTGTTGAATATATTTCTTTAAACGGTATCTTTTGTCAAGTTTTCATTACACAATAGTCACTTTTGCGCCTTGAATCTTGCACCTGATTAGGTATGAAAATACTAAAACTAATACTGAAACTAACTGAAACTAACTAAAACTAAGCATGAAACCAAAAATAAAAACTAATAAAAACGAGAAAAACCACTCTGAAAACTAATTAAAACTAACTGAATTAGAGAAAAAGAAGTAAAAACTAACTAAAACTAAACTATAATGTAAAATCCAAAACTATTATAACCCTGGATAGAACGTATTGCACAGAGCAACTAATTTAAGGGCTTTCTTGTCATTTGCAATTTTTAGCAATTTACCCAGGAGTCTAAATTCGTTAAGCCATCTGTTTATACGTGGTTTAGGTATCGACATTTGTGAATATAAAATTTCCCTAATAACACCGTCCTGACAACAAAGTCCAAATTGGAATTCTCAATGAATGTTCCATATTTAACTACAGTAACTGATAACGGTGGTCATTGAATCCCCTTGGATTGCAGCCAGCTCCACATGTCATCCCAGAAAGTCTGCACCACCCCACAGTAGAAGAATAGGTGGTCCAGGATTTCAATATCACTTTCACAGAACACACAGGAGTTTACATCCAGATTAAATTTCAGTTTCATAAACTCATTGGTTGGGTAAATCTCATTAATGATTTTGAAGTTAACTTCTTTAACTTTAGGGGGAAGGGGAAGTCCAATGCATTTTCTTCGTATAGGCTTGACCTGCTCAATCTGAAATTCTTTCAGAAGATAATTTCTTTTAACTGGGTTAGGATAGCCATCATTCAGCAAAATAATTCTAATCATCTTGTTTGTGAATCTGCTATCACAAAAGTGAATTCCTGCTATGCAGAGCTGTCTCACACAATATCTTCTTTAATCATTGATCTTAAAGGCACTGGGATGACTTTGGTTAGTGCTTTATGTTTCTTAGCTGTACATCTGACATTAAACTTCTCACAAAAACACCTCATGCTGTAATAGATTACCCTTCTCATCCATAAAATGAGCTACGGCCCAAATCCCTTTGGATCTCCATTCATCAATGTACAGAGATTTTTTACAAAGTCGAATGTATCTGTTGTTCCAAACTGGTGTATTGTGAGGAGTAAAGTTATGTTTATAACAAAATCACAATGTAACAAAAAGTCTATTCCACCCATTGTATCAAAAATTGCATTAGTATTAATGCTCCAAAAAGATTGCCTGTCCTTAATAAATGATCTTAACCAGTTTAGTTTTAACACGCCATTCATCAGAAAATGCTGGATAGATTAATCTGGACAAGCTGTCCATTTTTGGATAACAAGATCCTGCCAAATATTATGTCCCTCTGCAGCCACCTGTTTAAAATTGATTTACACGTTTCCTGTTTTCTGTTAATAACTTATCCTTTGAACTTACAATGCCCAGATGTTTTACTTCCTTTTTAATCTGCATATTGCATGGCTGCAGGGGACAGGTGCACAGCTAATATCTCACATTTATTTATATTCAGTTTTAGACCTGATCGAATAGAATCTTTATTGTCATAGTACACGCAAGCTGCACAGTGACAGTTAAAGTGCAGTCCTTCCAGGTGCCTCAGACAATAAATGAAAGTATGAGTGGTAAAAGAATTAATAAAATACAATGCATAATAATAAATTAAAATTAGAAGACTCCAGCCCCGATACACACACACACACACACACACACACACACACACACACACACACACACACACACACACACACACACACACACACACACACAAAAGGCACTCCAGCATGCGCTTTCGAGAACGCGCTCGATCAGGACTATTTTATTTGAATCATCTCTAGCTACCTAGAGATGATTCAACAGGTAGATGGCTAGCCAGAGATGGAGAGGCAAAAAAGAAAGGGCACAAAATATAAAATGGAAAAGGGAGAAGGAGGATAAAAACATTGTTAGGATGAAAAAAGCTTTTCAAAGTGGTTTAAAGACAGTCGGTATGTTATGTCAGTTGAAGGAAGTTAAATAATAAGCGTGTGTGCTGCTTATGCCTCTAGGTTTCTGCGTGTTCGTTTTATCGAACAGGAATGACACAAAACAACGGAATAAGGAGTCCAATTATTAAATTTAATAAAGCCATTTACAGATTAATCTGGTAGTTACAATATAACAGATCATAACAAGAAAAATAAAATAAAATAAAAAAGCTTGTGTGTGCGTGTGTGTGGATTTGGATGGAAGCGGGGGGTGCGCCTGAAAATGACTGAGAATCTTCATTAAACCAACCCTACGAAAAGCAAACTCATGCATAAGGAAATGAATAAGCTAAAGAAATGGATCATTTTGTGATGGCTCAAACTCTGCCTCATGGACAAGCTCCTGGATTTTAATTCTCATCCATGACTGCTTTGGTGGCGCAAACTCCTCGTGGCTGGAGTTAATTTGAGCAAGAAGTGTGTTGTGTCATCCCTCCGGGCTCCCTCCTTCTCTCTCTCTCTACCTCCTTTACTTCCTTCCTCTTCAAATACTCCTCCAACATCTCGTCACTACTCTTCCTCTGTGCCTTGCCTCGTCTGGGGGTCACTGCAACCTCTCTCCTGCACTCGCTGCCTGATCAGATAGCTCCCCTGCTGCTTCTACCTCTGTCTCCTCCTCATCCTGGCCATGTGGATTGCTCTATGTGGCCAGGATGAGGAGGAGACATGATGGACTGCAGACTGCAGCGCAGCTAACTGCCAAAACATCTACTTTCATAGGGCTGCTCATGACTTCTGGTGAGCAGTTAATCAAGTGTATTTGATTATCGGCTTCTGGCTGTCACTTTCCCACTTAATTGCCATGGAAAAATGAAGGCTATACTTATTATGACCCTACATTTTAGCTTTGTTTACTAAATAATGACACAGTCTAATGTCATGCTGTTAATTTGAACTTGGATTTAAAGAAGTTTACAACCTGAAAAAGACCAGAGGATTTTTCTTTTTTTTTAGAATATCCTGACATGTCAAACCTTTGAACTGAAAGAGGATGTTTTTCTTATTTCACATGAATATCTGTGGCGGCATCAAGCTTCAGCACTGCATCAATCCAGCTTTGTTTTGTGTTTGTTTTCTGTCTACAGAAAGGATCATGCCCATCCACAGTGAAACCCTGATGGTTAACATGGGTCTGCAAGCTGAACTGGTGACAACACGCAGTTTAAGTTCCAGCTTCATGAACATCATGTCCATATGTGACTCCATCCCATCCTGAGTACGCTCTTCAGTCATACCTGGACTCTGACACTCTTGATCAGACAAGCAAGTGGCTACTTTTTTCATGTTTGTTCAATGCACCATGGATTTTATTCATATTTATGCAGACACAAACTGTTTTAAAGAAGATCTCAACACTGCGGTACCTTCATACTTTAACATTCCGGGGTTTTTTTGTCAAAAACGCCTAAAAATGTAATCACAATTTTAAGTTAAAGCTGTTCCTAAACCCTTAAGACTGTGTGAAAAAGCTTGGGCATTTTGGAAAGGTAACATTCTATATTTTTTAATACAAAAGTAAGATTTTCTCTAAGTGTAACTATCAGAAAGTTATACTCTTTGGAACAGACAGATTTGAAGATTTTTTTTCTCACCTAGATTAAAAAAACAAAAAAACAAGAGTGTAGACAGTTGAATTTGGTACTTGTGGACTAAAACACATCATGATTGCAAAGAATAAGGTCTTGGCTAGTCCCATTTCAAATTTGAAAGCAATAGCTGTAAAACTGAGTATTTTACAGCATATTTCATAAGGTATAGGTTGTGCGTTTTTCAGAGTGACATTTTTGGACACTATAAATGGACACTTGGACAACCCTGAAAAATGCAATAACTTTTGAATGCTTCATCCTACAGACATCAATGAGGGCTCTAAAGAAAGCTTACACTTAGAGGAATTAGAATATAGAGCCAAAGCCACTCTCCCTGTTTTAGAAATTCATATTTTATCATAAAAAACAATAAAGAGTACACTAAACTTGTGCATTATAAAAAGTAGTCCAAACCAGTGCTATAGTAAACAAACATTTTAATAAACACACAAATATTACTATATTTTAAATAAAAATATTAAATAAAACTATTTACATATTTGTATATATTGTACATACATATCTGTGCCAGTCATTGTAACAGTCACGGTTTACAGACAACCGTCACAGTGTCCCAGTTGGTCAGGTTAAGATAAGATAAGATAGTGTTTATTTGTCACATGCGCAGTTATTCACAGTACAATGCACAGTGAAATGTATTTTGTACCTGCAACCATATATACAAACACATATAAATAAGAAGAATAAAAATAAGTAATTCACACTATACACTATACTATACACTATACACACTTTTACATGGAATTATAGAATATTATATTTACATAGTGCAATAATAGTCCAGTTAGGGCTCAGAGTTGAGCAGACGGATGGCTTGTGGGTAAAAACTCTTCTTCAACCTTTCAATCTTAGTCCTCAGGCAGCGGTAATGCCGGCCTGATGGGAGCAGGGAGAAGAGAGAGTGTCCGTGGTGGCTGGGCTGTTTTAGGATCTTCATGGCCCTCAGCTTGCGCTGCTTGGTGTAAATGTCCTGCAGGTTGGGAAGGGTGGTTCTGATGGTCCGTTCAGCTGAACGAACCACCCTTTTTAGGGCCATGAAGTCCTGCTTAGTGCAGTTTCCCATCCAGGTGGTGATGCTCCCACCTGCACAGTGATGGGCCCAGGCCCAGGTCCAGCAGCTTAGAGACCAGCCTGGAGGGAACTATGGTGTTGAATGCTGAGCTGTAATCTACAAACAGCACTCTCACATAGTTCCCCTTACCGGTGTCTATGTGCGAAAGGGTCTTGTGGAGGAGGAAGGTTATGGCGTCATCTGTGGATCTGTCTGGCCGGTATGCGAACTGTAGTGGGTCGAGGGTGGTGGGCAGTGAGGAGGTGATGAATGTCTTGATGAGTCTCTCAAAGCATTTCATCACCACAGAGGTGAGTGCTATGGCCCTGAAGTCATTGGGGCTGCTGGGGTGTGGTTTCTAGTTAGGTGTCAATCTAGGTGTCTAGCTAGGTGTCAATGAAAGCCTAAGACTCCGGGCTGCCATCTTGAAGCGTAAAGCTAGGGTAAAGCAGGGGCTACATCAGCTAAAGTCGGCAACAAAGTGTGTTTACGTTTTTTCAAGAAAAGTTTAGGCTCTGTTTTTGGTGCCCTTGTGGATGCGACTCGTGTTTTTGACCTCATGGATGTATTGGATTATATTCACTGGACTGTTATGGACAGAATGATGCCAAATTTGTGGGGAATTATGAAGATTTGGTCTCGAGACAAGCCTTCGTAGGGAAGTCAAATTACTAGTTTCGGGTATTAGTTTAAAATACCCTGTGCTGTATATGCTGTGATTGTTGTGCCTGGGAATGGCATACATGGTTGGAAAGAGGAGAGCCGTAGCTTTCTTTTGATGTGTCGCATGTGTCTTTTGACCACACAGGGACGGAGAAATTTGACTGTATATTTAAAAATGCTGCGTGACGGCCCGGATCCGGGCCACGGAATGTGAAAGGGGTGGAAGAGTGATTGGATCAGTTAAAACTTTTTCGCAAAAAAGTTTTTTTAAAGTTTAACAGTGTGTCTTTGAGTGCACTGGGCTTTATCTGTTATTTTCTTCTTAATTAACCAGAAGCAGTTGTTGGTTGTAAAATGCAAGCCAGCCAGGTGTCATTTCTCATTGTATTGTACCATATTTTTAATAGTGAAGTTCTGGCAACCACAGCTGCCGGTATTTTACCATAAAACAGGACATTTTTTACAGTATATATGAAAACATTCACACAGATACTTTGAATTTTTTTTAATTAATTTATTTTTTTATTAAATTTGGTCTCAGGGTCCTAAAAGTCATATTTATAAATAACCAAACGTGACTTAGCAAAGATGTTTTAAATGGATGATTCCTGACATCATAACAGTGTAATGTCATGATTGTGAGGAGTCATCCGTTTACATATTTGCTGAGTCTGAAATTTAATGCCAGTGATCTGATCAGTGGTTGGTTTAAAGAGCCCCCCCAACAATCAGAAGATCCCCTCTGAGCAAGCCCTTGGCGACAGTGGGGAGGAAAAACTCCCTTTAACAGGAAGAAACCTCCAGCAGAACCAGGCTCAGGGAGGGGCAGCCATCTGCCGTGGCGGGTTGGGGGGGCGTGATGGAAAAAAGGAATGATTTGTTACCGTACCACTGAGACGTTCACTGACATATTTAGTTGTGTATAAATGTGATTTTTAGGACAAAAAAATCAGATTTTTAGGACTTGTTTCTGTTGAAGAGCCTAAGCAGCCAATTGCGCTTCTTCTTCTTCTGTTTGGGTTGTTCCTCAAGCTTCTCCAGCTTGGCGATGAGGATCTTCTCGTTTCCTTGTTTTGTTTTCAAAGACTCCTGCAAAGATCTCACAGTTTCCAGCAGTGAGTCTCCTTTTCCTGCCTTTTCTTGCTCCGTGCCTTGCTTCTCTTTAGCAGGCTCCTGCAAAGACAAGGAAGTCTGCGGCACCAAGTCCACTTTTACTTCCTTTCCTTGCTCCATGCCTTGCTTCTCTTCGGCAGGCTCCTGGAGAGACAAGGAAGTCTGCAGCACCAAGTCCACTTTTCCTTGCTTTCCAGTCGAGTTCCCATGCTTCTCTTTAGCAGGCTCCTGCAGAGACAAGGAAGTCTGCAGCACCAAGTCCACTTTTCCTTCCTTTCCTTGCTCCATGCCTTGCTTCTCTTCGGCAGGCTCCTGCAGAGACAAGGAAGTCTGCGGCACCAAGTCCACTTTTCCTTCCTTTCCTTGCTCTGTGCCTTGCTTTTTCTGCAGAGGCTCCACAGTCTGCGGCAGTAATTCCTTCTCTGCCTCTGCTTTTTCCAGTCGAGTTCCCATGCTGCTCTTTTCTTCATTCTCCTCCTTCATGATTTTTAGGTAGAAAGCATGAAGGTCCTTGTAGTTAGCGAGCAGGGATTTTACCTCATTCATTTCAGACTGGAATTTCTCTCGCTCCTGTCTGTGTTGAATTGCCTGCTCCTCCAGTTGTCTCTGAGATTCCTGGAGCTGCTGTTGGAGCTGTTGGTTCTGCGCTTGTTGTTTGCCACACTTGAGCTCAAGGTCAGCCATTTTGGCAGATTTGAAGTCAGTCTGTGAAGCCTTCGTGGCTCGGCAGGAAGGCTCTGCACTCAGTTCTGCAGCAGGTTGGCTACTTTGTTCCTGCAGGTTTTGTGGTAAACAAGCCTCTGCCAGTTGTTTCTTCAGGTTATTAATGGTGATCTCTGAATCAGTTTTGTAGTTGTAGGAATCCATTGCAAGCGTATGATGCTTTTCTTTCAGATCATTAATGGTATTCTCTAAAATTGTTTTGTTGGCTTCGAGCTCATTTACTTTCTTCTCAGATTCGGCCAGTTGGGTTATCAGATTGTCTATGTTCCCTGAATTATTGGTGCTAAAGTAACATTTCTGAAGTTCTTTTAGTTTATTCTCAGATGCCTCCAGTTTCATCTTGAGACAGTTAATATGTACCTTTGTCGCTTTTTTGTATTCACTGGGATAGTACCGGCACCATTCTTCCGATTTGTACGACATATAACCAGCATCACCCCTCCTTTCACCGTTAAAATCTTCTGCCTTTTTCTGGGATTCCGGCATGTTTCGTTTCTGTGGTCTTTGTGCATCTAACATCGTACGTGCTTCAGAGTTCTGCCTTCTCATGTTTTCTTCTGTGTTTTTAAGCGTCTGATTGCTTTGAGTCTGACAACCTTCTTGTTTTGTGTTTCGTCGGCGATTACTAACTTTGTCTGAATGCTGAGCCTATTTATACCTTCTAAGATCAAAGACTGATGACATCATCTCTTCATATGTCTCTGACGTGCTCTGGAATGAATCTCTTTGATGTGATTCTTTATTCCTTTCAAAATAAAATGCCAACAGACCAACTGTAAGGAAGGGCCTTTATTTTGTAGTATATGCTGAATTGCCACTATGAAAACCACTCTACCAGAATATAGTAAAAAACAAAATCAAACCATAACACTCAATAATTGGTTCTTTAACAAGCCTAACCAAAGTAGAAGAAGAGTGTTTAGTGGAAAAAAAATAAAAAATCAAGAGTAGGGTTGCCACCCGTAAAATACGGAATCGTCCTTTATTTGGCAATTAAATGTTGCGTCCCGTGTGGAACCGATACGGGACGCGATTTGTTCCATATTTTTAAAAATGTCCAATACTCATGTCTGTCACACACAAATCAACGCTAAATGTAACAATTAAGCATAAAATACAGGAAAATACTAAGGCCAGCAAAATTGTCGTGGATCCTCTTAGGACCCCCAGCCTACTACGGACCGGTGTTGCCAGCTGACGCTGCCATAGACAAATGTCTATGGGCGCTGCTGTCACCGTTTCCTAGCGACAGACGCCACACACTCGCGCCTTTTAAAAATGTCCGCTACTACACCCGACGCTCCACCACGTCCCCAGAAACGAGAACGTATGCAGAGATACAGACATGAGTGTGAAGACGCACATCCATGGCTGAACAGCGTCAGTGGGGATGTGTTTAAAGCAGACTGTAACATTTGTCGGCGAGTATGTTGAGTGCGCACGGCGGGCTGTCTGATATAAGGCAGCGTGAATCAGGAGAGCAACACTGCAGAAACATAAAGGCTCAGAAAAGCCAGGCAGTTCTTTATCCCGCAGTCATCTCCGGACACTGATATGGTACAGAAGAACATTGTTATTATTGATTCAGTTTCCTATTGTGCTTTGGCAGACTATTGTGGTTTGACTGATTGTTTAGGGTGTTGAGTCTGAATGATCATTAATTGAATATACAGTAGTATTACTATACATATATGGCCATGGAAAGAACAAATCATGCCAATAGATTAACAGTAAACTCTGATTCTTGAGACTTTGGCAAAAATCATGTCCCACCAAATTGTCACCATGTCATGACAATTAGGGTGTAATCTCTTATTATCCCAAGAGATTACACCCTAATTTGGATTAAATTAGATTTTATTTATATAGCACCAAATCACAACAAGCAGTCGCCTTATACTGTAAGGTAAGGACCTTACAATAATTACAGAGAAAACCCTTGGCAACATTTGGAAGGAAAAACTCCCTTTAAAGAGCCTCTGAGCTCTATGCTGGCCATTTGTGGCCACTTCACTCTCTTTTTTTAACCATTTTAACTGTGTTAATGCATATGGAATAAAATTTTACAAGGGTCTAGATTTCATTCTGATTTTTTAATTTTCAACTTCAGCTACTGAAATATGTCAATAATGTAGTGTATACATTAAATTGTTCCTCTTGGCTCTATCGTGGCCACTTTTGGCCCATTAAAACCCATTGAAACTACATTTTTAAATCTCTTGTTATATGCAACATAAAAGCATGCATTTTGGGCACAACTGCTTTCATTCTAAACCCAAGACATGGAATTTGTAATTTTTAACAGTTTCTACCAGATTAGATAATTTATTAATTTTTGGCTGAGCAGGCAATTTTATGTAATATTCTTAGTTTCCAATGGGGCGTATGATGGCTTACAGTACTACACTCCAGTGGAGCAAATAAATCACACAATTTTGACATAGGAGTGATGTCACATAATTTTTTGTGTGTGTGCATGAAAATAATTATTCCTTTATGTGACATTCGAGCAGAAATATGTATTTGAAAGACAGACTGAAATAGATTATGACCTCCAAGTTACCAGCTATTCAGCTTTGAGTTTCCCAGGTAAACTTGGCTTTGATGCACATGTTCAAAGCACTTGTAGCTTTGTTCTTTTCATTAAAAAAAATACCACACCCAAATATCTAACCTCTAAAAAAAGTTATAAAAAAATTCACTGGCCATCTTGCAGAGTTCAAAGTTGCAGCTGCAGGGTAAACAACAACAACAACCTCTGGCACTGTTTGTAATCTGTCCCGGAGTTTGTGCAGGTGCAGCAAAGACTGCTGCCAGAAGTAAACTTAGCAGCTTCAAGATCATATTTTCTCCAGCAAGAAGGTCATATTCACTGCTTCAAGCACGTGACTATGTAATGTGCTCAAAGAGCGAAGATGGGGAGAACTCCTCTGTACTTGAAGACACATCAACTCCTGAAGATGAGGGCACACCTTCCTCAGAGGTTGACAGCATCAGCACTGATGATGAAGAGTACCAGCCAGTGCCTGATTCTACTTCTTTAGGGAGTGAGGACAATACAGACACAGCAGTTGGATCAGTGGATGTCTCATGATTGGAAACTTATGTGGTTTCCCACTGCTGAAGAGACCCTGCACTACAATCAAGTACCTGCTGGTCTCACCCCAGGGCCCACCTTGTATGCAATTGCCCACATCAGCAACTTGAAGTCTGCCTTTGACCTGTTTGTCACAGAAGAGATCATTCATCTTCTGTGCACCCACACAAACCTGCATGGGAGGAGGAGGTGTGAGGTTTGGGAGGATGTGGATGAAGCGGAGATGAGAGCCTACATTGGAATTCTGATTTGGGAAGTTAACCATGGAATGAGGGTCACATTCCAACTGACGGGAGCTACAAGGACACACTGTCACATGTGAAAACATCTTTACTTCATTTTTCTTGAAACTCCTCAGAAGACAACTGGCTCTGGTTGGTACAATCAAGGAGAAACAAACCAGAGCTACCTCCCCACCTCCTCCAACTGTGACAGCACAAGATTCTGTGCTGTCTTTCCTTTCACAAAAGGAAAGACTGCCATGTTAGTTTTCACAAAACTAACATGGCAGTATCCTACACGCCCAAGTGAGGGAAGAATGTGCTTCTTTTGTGCACAAACCCCAGGCAACCAGCAGTCAGCGACGGGGAATATAGGAAGCCTATAGCAGTAATATGATATAACTGGGATTTAAAGGGTTAAAATTCTGCGTTTGAATGAAATTTTAGTTTTAATGACAAGGACTGATGCAAATTTTAAAATTCAATTTTTGAAAATGAGAAAATCAGTTAAAAAATATTTATTTTAGAGCATTTTAGAACATAAAAAGGAGGTGGCCATTTTTGGCCACGAACAAGCTGAGAGGGAGTTTTTAGGTTTTTTTCATCACTGCACAAAAAGTAATGATTCATACAAATCAATGATACTGCTGATAATTGACATGCATTTAGCTGCAATGAAGGTTAAAAAAATAAATCAGGTTGCATGTGTTATTTGGTAAAAAAAAGTTTAATTTATAATTTTCTCATTTTATAAATTATTAGGACTACATGATATAACTGGGATTTAAAAGGTTAAAATTTATAGTTTGAATCAAATGTTGCTTCTAATGACAAGGACTGATGCTAATTTAAAAAATCAAGTTGTGAAACTTGTTGTTTGCCACACTTGAGCTCAAGGTCAGCCTTTTTGGCAGATTTGAAGTCAGTCTGTGAAGCCTTCGTGGCTCGGCAGGAAGGCTCTGCACTCAGTTCTGCAGCAGGTTGGCTACTTTGTTCCTGCAGGTTTTGTGGTAAACAAGCCTCTGCCAGTTGTTTCTTCAGGTTATTAATGGTGATCTCTGAATCAGTTTTGTAGTTGTAGGAATCCATTGCAAGCGTATGATGCTTTTCTTTCAGATCATTAATGGTATTCTCTAAAATTGTTTTGTTGGCTTCGAGCTCATTTACTTTCTTCTCAGATTCGGCCAGTTGGGTTATCAGATTGGCTATGTTCCCTGAATTATTGGTGCTAAAGTAACATTTCTGAAGTTCTTTTAGTTTATTCTCAGATGCCTCCAGTTTCATCTTGAGACAGTTAATATGTACCTTTGTCGCTTTTTTGTATTCACTGGGATAGTACCGGCACCATTCTTCCGATTTGTACGCCATATAACCAGCATCACCCCTCCTTTCACCGTTAAAATCTTCTGCCTTTTTCTGGGATTCCAGCATGTTTCGTTTCTGTGGTCTTTGTGCGTCTGACATCGTAGGTGCTTCAGAGTTCTGCCTTCTCATGTTTTCTTCTGTGAAAGTGTGAAAATCGGTTAAAAATGTTAATTTTAGAACATTTCTAGAATATAAACATGAGGTGGCCATTTTTGGCCACGAACAAGCTGAAAGGGAGTTTTTTCAATTTTGCCTTGTCTGCAAAAATATATTAATGCATAATAATCAGTGTTCTTATTAATCAGTTACATATCTCAGGCTGTACTTTTGATAATACAAGAGAATCCCATAGTACTGAGAATATATAAAGTATTCAGTTTTGAGGTAATTTGCCAACGAGTGCATTGTTCAAACAAGCTGGCATTTGAAGGGTTAATAAATAAAAAAGGAATGAACATTTTACATTTACGTGAAGAACTGATGTTAGTTAAAAAACGTTATGCAAAAAAAAATCAAAAAACAAGAAAAATGTAAAAAATTATGCCCTCTGTTTGTTAGTGGCCATTTTTGTCCACAAACAAGCTGAAAGGGTAGTAAAAACGAACAAGTTCAGAGGGTTAAAGAGGAAGAAACCTGCGGCAGAACCAGGCTCACCAGGAACCAGGAAATACTTGTGTTACCTGCATACATCTTGTTCACTCTGTCAGTTGTTTAACACCTGCTGCTGATTTAGGAAACACAACCATATTACCCGGTGATAATCACAGATTAACATGGGTAGCTGTCCTCAATATAAAGTTGTGCCATTATTTTGTATGAAGTAAGCAAATGTGCCTTATTTTTCATCAGCTCAGACAGCTGGGCTGCTGAAGGCTTGTTTTTACTGTTAGGGTAACTTATCTGATTTAAAATTGAATGACGTGATTTAAAATGAGGGGGTGATGGACAGTGAGCAGTGTATGAGTGAAGATTGAAAAAGGAAAGCAAAAATGTAATAAGGAACCAAGTTGACATTTTTTGTTTCCAGGTGATTGTAAGTGCTGTTTATTTAAGTAAAGCTATGACCTGCCTCCACATGAAACACATACCATCGTAAGTTTAGAGCACTTGCAGCGTCTTATAATAGAACTGCAGTGACTGTCAGTGTGTCTGAAGTTCAATGAGATTAAAGACTTCATGATCAAAATTCAGGAAACACACCTGTGTTAACTGGTGATACCCACAAGCAGTGGATAGTTATCATCAAAAACAAATGATTACCTTAAATAACCAAACCCAGGTGTTACAGGGAATACACAAACATGGAATCTGAAGGTGTTAGATTATTTCTTTTTACATTTATTAAGTAAATGAGTTGAGGGCACTGAGAATCTCATTCAGAAAATATTTGCTTTCACAATTCAGATGTAAACTGGTGCGTCCACTACAGCCACCTCAGAGAAAAAATATGAATTCTTTTGATGTATTTCAGTTAACATTCAGGACTGCTCCTGTTAATTAGTCAGTTCATGGGCATTTAAATATCTTTAAATCCTTTTAGCTGATCTTCAGGTTGGCTTTTTTTTTTCTTTTTTTTTTTTTTAGCACATAGCAGTCACTCCCTTGCTGGACTTATTCTATCCTCCACAGTGAGAGTATCTCTGCTGGCCAAAACATTTTGCTCCTTTGAACAGATCAAATCATTATCTCCACTTCAAGCTTGTTTTAATCCACCCATACCATTCATTTTAATTATATTATTCAAAAGTACAGTGTCTTCCACTAGTGGCTGTGACTGTTAGCATCTCTTCAGTGAACTGTTGTATGGGACTATATAAAGAGAAGAAGAGGACTTGATGTCTGTAGAACATGACACTACAGCCAGCTTAATGTCTCCAAGCTGTCTGGTCCAGAGGGTAAAAAAAATGAAGGTTAATTACAGGCTCTGTCAGCTGCTTCTTTAGTTAGACAGAAGGGTCATTGTGCATTTTGTTGTGCCACAAAAAATGCAGATGAAATATCAAAAGCATAAAAAAAATCAACACAATCTTGGTGATATTCTTTATTTTGAATCACTGATGATATCACATATCAAAGACAAGGCTACAATGTGCAAGACTTTAATATACCTTTGTTACATTGTGATAAAAATTTGCAGTAAAAAATTAGACTTTTCTTAAATACAAGTATTGCTGACACATATTCAGCAAAGAGTGCACATTATTATTTCCTTAATTCCCTGTGTATATGTGTGTATATGTAAATGTGGGTATTGACACTGATATATATATTTATGTATATAGTGCTTATGTATATGTGTATAGTTTTTTGCTATTTTATTCTATTTTATTTTATTCTATTGAATTTTAGTTTTTAGTTTAGTTATTTGTTCTTACTCATCCTTTTCATTTTTTCTCTGTATTGAGCTGCTGTAATGCACAAATTTCCCCGTCGTGGGATTATTAAAGTTTTTATCTTATCTTATCTTATCTAAAAGAGTTTGTAACAGTAACACACACACAGTCTATTTGAGTTATAAATAGCAGTGCTGACCAGTGGTGGCCAAAGTGAAGCTTGTGAAGGAGCTGTTTCCTGATTCAGAGTCTTACACAGATGTCTATCACAAATACAACCTGCTCACTGACAAGGTCAGCACGCCCCTGCCTCCGCACAGACATTTTTGCACCAAAAATGATATAAATACTGATAACCACTGATGCTTCACAGACAGTGATGGCCCATGGGTGCTACCTCAGTGATGAAGAGTTGGCTCTATTCAGAGAGACAGGAGCATCTTTGTCCCACTGTCCCAATTCCAACTTTTCGTAAGTACCTGATAGTTTCTTGAACTATATCTGACTGAGTGTGTGTGTGTGTGTGTGTGTGTATATATATGTAGAATTAGGTTGTACGAGCATTAAAAGGATTTCAATTTAAACCTTAAATAGGTCAGTAGTAATAGTCCTGAAATAATAATCACCTGGCAGTAAAACAATATTCCCTGTAATATTTATTTACAGTTTGATTGCCATCTCTCACTCTCTCACTTTCTTTTCAGGTTGTGCAGTGGAGTGTTAAATGTCCGCAATGTCCTGAAGCACAATGTGAAGTTGGGGCTGGGAACAGGTGGGAGCAGAGCAAGTGTAATTCTAAATATTCTGCAAACTTCTGCAAACAGACCATTTCTTTACACTATAAAGAAGTAATGATGTTTGGTGATTAAGCTTTTGTAAACTCCCCATACTAGTGCACACTGTTACACTGAAACATTGCACCACTCATTTTTATGGTTCATTTAGGACAGTCAGCTGAGAGGTTTGGCACGCAGGTCAGCGTAAAAGTTTAAAATCAAGCTCAAAGTTGGTTAAAAAGTTTAATTTGATAGGCGCTTTGATTTCACGTGTCAGAAAGCTATACAAAGGAAGTGCTTGCTTTTCATATTTTATATTTCAATGCCCCATCCTGTCTGTGTCTGTGGCGCTGCATCAGATGTGGCTGGAGGCTATTCTGCCTCTGTGCTCGATGCCGTGAGGAGAACTCTGGATGCATCTAAAGTCTTGACCATCCAGGACCCAGCACATGACGTAACACTCAGTTTTGAGGAGGTGTTCAAACTAGCCACACTGGGAGGCAGCCAAGGTAAGATACACATGCCATTCAAAACGAGTAGTTCTGCAGTAGGCATTATGATTATGATTATTATTATGATTAATATATCAAGTGTTCAGTCCCTATGTTGAACAGTTTATTTTATGAAGTCTATTTTTCTGTAGCCTTGTCCCTGAATGACCAAACGGGGAACTTTGAAGTGGGCAAAGACTTTGATGCCCTGAGGATTAATGTAGCTGCTGAGGATGGGCCTATTGACCTCATCCAGCCTGAGAAACCAAAGGTTGGTAGTGGGACACTATAAATCTGTTGAAATAAATTAAGACAAAACAAAAAAACTCAGATTGAAGTCCAATTGGAATAATTTATAATTTCTCGAATTTCAGATTCTTTTGGAAAAATTCTTGAATTTGGGTGAGTGACACTTTTTTGGTTCCCAAAATATTTCAGTAGAGTGTGACTCTGACCCATTTACTTGATGCTGATCTCCCTTCCTTGTTCTGTGGCAGGTGATGATCGTAACATAGCGGAGGTGTTTGTAGCTGGCAAGAAGGTGGTGCCATTCACCGAGCCAAAGGAAGAGTAAGCTGTTGCACCTTCGTACAGCTGTACCCTCGTACAGCCTAAAATATGTGTAAGATACAGGATGTCCAACACAGTAACTATAAAAAATGCCCCGTGTCTGCAAAACAGGTGAAAAAAAAGAACAGACACAGTATTTCATACAATTCAGGACAGTTGAGCTAGAATACATGAGTCTTTTCCATGAGTCTTTAAATGTAATTGCTGGGTTGTAAAAAGGAGAATAAGGGACTTATTAAGTGAACTTTGCACTTTTTCAGATGATTGTTGCCAGCCAGGTGTGTGTCATTTCTGCCTGCTACTAATGCAACAACACTCTCTGATTAACAAAGCACTTTTTTTTGTCTTCCCTTTGTTCATATACACATCATACTTATTATTTCAACTTCTTTCTTAAACTTGTTTTAATTAAAAAAAAAAAAAAAGCGGCACAAATCCTGTTGAAGATTTAAATATTCCTTTTCTATTACTTGTTGGTTCAGTGTGACTTTTGTCCACAAAGTTTAGTGTTGGTGAAGTAAAGCTGCTCAGTGTGCCGCTGCAGTGCCTGAACTGATTATCTTCAGTGGTTGATGGTTCCAATTTTAATGCTTGTGCAGCTAAAGCATCCTTTGTGATCCAAAGACTGGAACTGACTTGAGAAAATACCAAATGGCACATGATGCTACAACCCTAATTCCCAAAAAACTTGGTACGCGGTGTAAAGTGTAAATGAAAACAGAATGCAAAGCCTTTCTTGTCTGGTATAGGATTCTAGCTGCTCGACAGTCCTGGGTCATCTTTGTTCTATTTTTTATTTTATGATGTGCCAAAGATTGAAAGGTCTGGACTGCACACATGCCAGCACCCAGACTCTTCTACCATGAAGCCATGCTGTTGCAATACCATTTAGCATTGTCTTGCAGAAATATGCAAGGCCTTCCCTGAAAAAGATGTCATCTGGATGGGAGCATGTCTTGTTTTAAAAAAACTGTGTATACCTTTCAGCACTGATGGTGGCTTTCCAGATGGGCAAGCTGCCAATTCCATAGGCACTGATGCACCGTCATACCATCAGAGATGCAGGCTTTTGAACTGAGCACTGATAACAAGCCTGATGGTCCCTCTCCTCTTTAGTCCGGAGGATGTGTCATCCATATTTTCCAAAAATAATTTCAAATTTTGATTTGTCTGACTACAGAACAGTTTTCCATTTGGCTTCAGTCCATTTTAAATGAGCTTTTGCTCAGAGAAGACAGCAGCATTTCTGGATAGTGGTCACATATGGCTTCTTCTTTAAATGATAGTGCTTTAACCTTATTTGTGGATGGCACAGTGAACTGTGTTCACAGACAGTGATTTTGGGAAGTGTTCCTGAGCCCATGCAGTCATTTCCATGACAGAATCATTCCTGTGTTTAATGTAGTGGTGCCTCAGGGCGTGAAGATCACAGGCATCCAGTATTGATTTTTGGCCTTGTTCCTTTCACACACAGATTTCTCCAGATTCTCAGAATCTTTTGATGATATTATGCACTGTAGCTGATGTGATATTCACAGTCTTTGCAACTTTATGTTTGGGAACATTACTCTGAAACTGTTCCACAATTTGTAGATGCAGTTATGAGATTTGCAAATCATTGCATTCTGTTTTTATTTACATTTACACAGCATCCCTAATTTTTTATTTTTATTTTTTACATTTTTTCAATTGTGGTAGTACTGTTTAATAGAAATATTTTAAACTGTGGGACTTTTTCTGTATTTCTATAAGGTAAAATTAAAAAAAAAAAAAAGTCCAATCTTTATTAGTACTGACACTTGCTTGATGTTCATCAAAATCCATAGTTGGGTTTGATTCACTGAAAACACTTTGAGTGTGTCAGCACTGCTATTTATAACTCAAATAGACTGTGTGTGTGTGTGTGTTACTGTTACAAACTCTTTTAACTCTTAGGGAATTAAGAAAATAATAATGTGCACTCTTTGCTGAATATGTGTCAGCAATACTTGTATTTAAGAAAAGTCTAATTTTTTACTGCAAATTTTTATCACAATGTAACAAAGTTATATTAAAGTCTTGCACATTGTAGCCTTGTCTTTGATATGTGATATCATCAGTGATTCAAAATAAAGAATATCACCAAGATTGTGTTGATTTTTTTTATGCTTTTGATATTTCATCTGCATTTTTTGTGGCACAACAAAATGCACAATGACCCTTCTGTCTAACTAAAGAAGCTGCTGACAGAGCCTGTAATTAACCTTCATTTATTTTACCCTCTGGACCAGACAGCTTGGAGACATTAAGCTGGTTGTAGTGTCATGTTCTACAGACATCAAGTCCTCTTCTTCTCTTTATATAGTCCCATACAACAGTTCACTGAAGAGATGCTAACAGTCACAGCCACTAGTGGAAGACACTGTACTTTTGAATAATATAATTAAAATGAATGGTATGGGTGGATTAAAACAAGCTTGAAGTGGAGATAATGATTTGATCTGTTCAAAGGAGCAAAATGTTTTGGCCAGCAGAGATACTCTCACTGTGGAGGATAGAATAAGTCCAGCAAGGGAGTGACTGCTGTGTGCTAAAAAAAAAAAGAAAAAAAAAGCCAACCTGAAGATCAGCTAAAAGGATTTAAAGATATTTAAATGCCCATGAACTGACTAATTAACAGGAGCAGTCCTGAATGTTAACTGAAATACATCAAAAGAATTCATATTTTTTCTCTGAGGTGGCTGTAGTGGACGCACCAGTTTACATCTGAATTGTGAAAGCAAATATTTTCTGAATGAGATTCTCAGTGCCCTCAACTCATTTACTTAATAAATGTAAAAAGAAATAATCTAACACCTTCAGATTCCATGTTTGTGTATTCCCTGTAACACCTGGGTTTGGTTATTTAAGATAATCATTTGTTTTTGATGATAACTATCCACTGCTTGTGGGTATCACCAGTTAACACAGGTGTGTTTCCTGAATTTTGATCATGAAGTCTTTAATCTCATTGAACTTCAGACACACTGACAGTCACTGCAGTTCTATTATAAGACGCTGCAAGTGCTCTAAACTTACGATGGTATGTGTTTCATGTGGAGGCAGGTCATAGCTTTACTTAAATAAACAGCACTTACAATCACCTGGAAACAAAAAATGTCAACTTGGTTCCTTATTACATTTTTGCTTTCCTTTTTCAATCTTCACTCATACACTGCTCACTGTCCATCACCCCCTCATTTTAAATCACGTCATTCAATTTTAAATCAGATAAGTTACCCTAACAGTAAAAACAAGCCTTCAGCAGCCCAGCTGTCTGAGCTGATGAAAAATAAGGCACATTTGCTTACTTCATACAAAATAATGGCACAACTTTATATTGAGGACAGCTACCCATGTTAATCTGTGACTATCACCGGGTAATATGGTTGTGTTTCCTAAATCAGCAGCAGGTGTTAAACAACTGACAGAGTGAACAAGATGTATGCAGGTAACACAAGTATTTCCTGGTTCCTGGTTTCCTGGTGAGCCTGGTTCTGCCGCAGGTTTCTTCCTCTTTAAAGGGAGTTTTTCCTTCCAAATGTTGCCAAGGGTTTTCTCTGTAATTATTCTAAGGTCTTTACCTTACAGTATAAGGCGACTGCTTGTTGTGATTTGGTGCTATATAAATAAAATCTAATTTAATCCAAATTAGGGTGTAATCTCTTGGGGTAATAAGCCTCAGGAAAGAAGCCTGACCTAAGAACAAGATTATAATCAGTTTTCTGATATTGTCAAGTCCACGTGATTTCCGAATATTAATCTTTATTCTGTTTTTTCACTCTCATATTGTAATGAACTGGGTTGTGGTCATCTTTCTGTAAATGTAACTCTGGCAGTGGAGAGAGAAAGAGAAAGAGAGAGTCGTGCATCAAAATATGTGGCTGCTGTAGTGTCGCTTACATGGTGAGTGAAGGGCAACACTGCCCCCTGCTGTCCAGCAGTCGTACTGTCCGACAGCTTTCATTCGTTTTCGTTAACACCTGTTGATCTGAGTGTGTAGTGTAGTGTAGTGTGTTTAGTCTATTGTGTAGTCATGGACAAGGAAGGTGCTGCCAAAAAAAACACCAAAGACATACTCTAATGTAAACGCTGCCTCCAGGTGTACAACATGAGGAGGCACACACCTGGAAGTGTCAGGCCTGTGATGGCGCCCTCTTTCTCTGGAGGACTGGAACTGTTTTTGGAGCAGCACAAATAATTTGTGTACAAAAAACCGCCTGAGGTGTTGACTGCACGTTAATAACACTGTTGTATATAACTTTGCTAAATTTTTACATAAAAATTACCACATATATTTTTATTTCAAGTTATAAAAACAGTTCAATCAACATGTTTGTGGTTTTCACATTTAAAAAATCTAATTTTTCTACTTGGATTTCATTTTTTTGTGTGTCTGATTCTAGATCCAAAGTGTTAATGCAGGATGTCAAAATGAAAAAGTAGTCGTATAGTCACATGTGAGGTTGTGCTGAAACAAACTATACCAAACAAGGCAAAGTAAACCGTTATTAAGGTGAACTATGAAGGTCAAATCAAAAGTAGTCAAAAAAAGCCAATTATATCTCCACATAGGACAAATTTTTTAAAATGATATCTTCCTCCAAAGCTGTTGGATTCATCTGATATTTGTGCACAGTTGTGGAGGGCTGAGAACTAGTGCCAAACTCATCATCTGGATTTGATCCAGATTCTGGATTTGCAGGCTATTTGGATTCAACATGAAACACTCCAATTAGCAGCTGAAAAAATGTGTTGCATAAAAAGAATATCACTGTTGTCCATGGACATGTAACATTTGCTATGACCCAGATACGTGAATATATCACACAACTTTTGTCTATCAATCTGTTCACTCAGTTCTCCTGTTATTGCACGCCAGAGAGAGAAAGCTTGTACAAGAAAAAGTGAAAAGAATCATAAAATGAAAGTTACTTTACTTCAACTTTTTAAACCTTGGACAATTATGGGCATGGACAACAGGACCTCTGTGTTTGGAGAGAGACGTCTGCCGGGGGCGGGTCTTGTTGGTACCACTTCTTGTTAAATTTTCAAGCGTTCAGCTGATCTTTACTACTCTTTTCATGTGTGCAGGTGTGATCCTCGATCTGCACTGTGCTGAAATGGTGAGTACTTCCAGCATTCTTTTTGAAGGAATAACGGAGAAGCTGAATGATGCTTTGGGCTGTGAGAAGTCAATGACTCTGACAGTCAAGGACATGAAATAACAGACTCAGAGGGCACAAGGAGTAATTTGACAAGTCAAAAACTTGTTTGCATTTTCTGATTAAAGTTAATGAATACTTTGAATATAGAAGTAAATTCCACATCTTTTCTTAAGTTTGCCATTACTGGAAACAGCTCAAGAAAAAATATGCCACAGTTGGCATCACAAACAGATATGCCAACATGTGCCATCATCTGAAGATATCTTTGTTTCTGAGTTCAGGAATGGAAGAAGAGCTACAACAAGCCAATTTATGTAAAGACAAAATCACTCTCCTGCTCTGTCTCTCTGCACACACAGCAACACAACTACCCACCATCTATTGCATCTACTGAGCTGAGGATGGAGCTACGCAACAGCAGCTACAAAAAATGATTTTCAGTTGAAATGCTTTGTTTTGCTTTGAAAAGACCAAATCTAACTATGGGTACAAATACAGTCACCTGAAATCGACTGAAATGTCAGACTAAGAGTGAGGTCACTGACCACTCAAAATGTTAATACATATAAAAAAAATTAAATAAATAAATATTAAAATGACTCACAAAATATACGTTGGTGACCTTTAATACATCCACCAAAGTAATATTTGCATTTTATATCAAATTGCTGAAATCGCTACTAGCACAGTATAGAGTTGTTTTTGCTCCAGTAAATGTAAAAAGTAAAAATTATAACCAAAATTTTACGTTAATCAGTAGATGCTAAGTTAATAAATAATCAGTACGCATAAAAAAATGATAATATAGAGGTGATTAAAATAGACAACCAATATTTTTTGGGAACACAGTTTAAGTTTACATGAAACAAACGCAGGTTATTAAAGATTAATGAAAACCTCCATTAATCATTGTTGGTGGTTTTCATTAATCTTTGCCTAAATGCACTGAGTTGGTGCCGTGTGATTGACTGATTAGAAAACTCTATTAGCCATCAGTTAAAGAGAGTCTCTGATATGATGATTATCTAATCATAATCTATATGCATTGCTACACAACATCTCTAGATGTGATAAAGTAAAATATATACTACTACATTTCACATACAATTTTGTGCATGGGGCAATCTGTGTGGTAAGCAAAGTTTATATTATTGAAATAATATTTTCATGTGTAACAAATGGGCTGATATATGGACTGGACAAATGTGGATAATCTCTTCATCGGGGCATCTGTGGAGGTACAGCAAGAATGAAAGCCTGAAATGACTGATATACATAGAACACATGGAGAAATTGAATTCTCTCAGACTCCGAGGAATCTGCCACAACAGTGACCTGGTCAGCCTGCTGGTGTGGAAACAGGACAAGGCAGACCAGGTCTACCTGCTGAATGACTGAACTTTCAAAAATAAGAGGGAATAACAAAAATAAATAATCACTCACAAAATATCCAAAATACCAGGATGACCCACCCAGGGAAACAAAAATAATAAAATAATAACTATATTATTTGTAACAAATTGCAAATCATTAAAATCATAATTATTTGGCTTTAAAAAAAAAGACTAATCTTTAAAGAAAAAGGAAATAAAGAAGAATGCCTTTAACAGGATGCCATTTGCTATGTTACTAGAATGCCACTCAGTCATTGAAAGTGATGTATGTAACCACTTAAGTGTTACTATGTGGTTGCTTTGGTATTTGTACTGTAAACTACAGAAGCTAGTAAACTTAACTTTTTAGTTTTAATTTTGAGGCATTATAAGCATTAACCTTCCTATTTTTAATAAAATAATAATAATAATATATATATTAAACACCAAGATCCAAAATGTCATTAAATATTGGTGTATTCAAATGTTTGCTGTCATAGAGATGAGAGAAAGACAGAGACTGCTGGGTGAGCTCCACTGACTCATGTCAGCAGAGAGAGCCCGGCGCAGGCACACTGCTCTGTAAATTCACTAATTTATCCAATCAAAACCCGCCCGTGGTTTCAAGGAAAAAAGTGAAACAACTCTAAATTTTCAGCATACGGCTCAAGTCACTTTGACATTAAACACCCAAACCAAAAAGTTTCTATGTAGACAGTTCTAACAGTGCAAACATATCTGCCATTTCTTTTATGATTTTTAATGTTTAAAAGTAGCTGCACAAACTGAAATAACTTCTTCTTATTTTCAAAGAGGCCTGAGGGGAACTTCCCAAAGTCTGACCTGCATCGACCCTCCGCTCAGTGTCCTCCTCAGTCATGCTGGTTTCCACAATTGCTGCAGAAGCCTGGACCCCCAAAGCTCATTCATAATGCTGATGCTGCAACCTGTGACCCGCATGCTATGCAGCCAGGATAATTCCTACTGTAAATAAATTTGAAAAAAAACCCCACAAAAAAAAACCACGTCCATTAATTATTGGCAATCTATTTCTTGACAAAGGTGCCTACCCTCCAAACACATTTTAATAACTTTGAAGAAATATGATAAACAAGACAGCAGCAGAGGAACATATAAAATGGAGACAGTCAAATGTAATCCAGGGTCCACCCCACTACAGACTTATACTCTGACTCACCACTGTCAGACACTGGGACTCTGCTAATACTGTTTACTAGACTGTACTAGACTTTACCAGTATTTTACCAATCATAATACCTTTGGTTTACATAGGTCATTTTTTGCATTCTGCCACCAGACTAATAAACCCTCTGTGGGGCATACCTGCTGTGAGTATGAACATGACCTCAGCTCTGACACAGGCAGCAGGAATTATTAAACCAGAGATAAGTTATCAGATCGTTAACATATTTGGGGTGGCTTTAGCACAGGAGGAAGAGCAGGTCACCTACTAATCGGAAGGTCGGCGGTTTGATTCCTGGCTGCTCCGGGCTGCGTGCCAAAGTGTCCTTGGGCAAGGTACTGAACCCCAAGTTGCTCTTCGACACAAGCGTTGGAGTGTGAATGTTAGACAGTAAGCACTTAGCGTAGATAGATATACATGGAAGTGCTTGTATGAATGGGTGAATGCAAACATGCTGTATAAGCACTTTGAGTGCTCAATTAGAGTAGAAAAGCGCATATATATATATATATATATCAGTGACGTGCAGTCAGGGGAGGCAGGTGAGGCACGGCCTCACCTGTCATCGTGGAAATATAAAATTAAAAAATAAATTAAATGGTTATATTCATTCAGTGATTTGTATTTTAAAGTTCTTTTCCATTTAACTACACCATTTTTAGATTAGTTTTTCAAAATCGCTGAATTTTCGCATTTGCCGGTCAAATACTAAGAGTCGACCGGTGAGGCACCAGCCCGGCGAGCCGCACCACGGATTGCGCAATCCGTGGTGCGGCTCAGTATAGTCATTGCCAATGACTACTAACTGTGTTGGCATGCTATGCAGTGAGACCGGATTACTTTCCGGTCTCACTGCACTTTTACTATATGAACTAAATTTCCATATTTTAGCTGGTGTATATAATGCACAGTTTATTTTTTGTTTTTTTCATTAACAACTGTATGTGTGTGTAATGCATTCTTGTGTTGAGCGATCATGAAACTGCTGCGAAGAGACACTAGGTGAGGCACGCAGTTCTCGTGCCTCATGGTAGGGGGCGCTGGTGATCCCAGGGACTCTACGACTCCTCGGTGGCAAGCTACCATAAACAGTTAGCAAGGCCAGTTAGTTTTTCCTGTTGCTTGGCCTTATGTTCAACATGGAAGATTACATAACTCAACTGAAAGAATTTTCTAAACTGGACTTTCAATCGAAGCAGAAGATAATAATTAAAGGAAGACCAACACCGGAGCTAAAAGGTTTGCTTCAGACTATGTTAATGTTAAACAAAACAACTGTTGCCAATCAAATGGTGAATAAGCTATATGTTTGTAAATCTGATGTGATGACGTCAGTGCCTCACCAGTCACGACCCTCACCGCACGTCATTGATATATATATATATATATATATATATATATATATATATATATATGTGAGATAAGTGAGATAAGGTGGTGATACATGAGGGGCTCAGAGTAGAGCTGCTGCTACTCCACATCAAAAGCAGCCAGTTGTGGTGGTATCTGAATATGATGCCCCCTAAATGAGGTGTTTCAGGTATATTCTATTAAGTAAATAGGTAGGTGGACAGGTAAGTAATCAGGTAGTCCATCCAACCTCAACCCTATTGAAATTTGTGGACTATGCTTAAAAGTTGGGACTGTGCAAAGAAACTGAACAATTTGAATGAACTCAATCAATTCTGCCAAGAAGAGAGGTCAAATATCCAGTCAGGATTATTCAGTTTATTAACAGGACAGGTACATATTTTCCCTGCACTGCAACATGCAGCTCAATGAAAAAATATAATGCAATGTTTAAAGTTGTGCTTCATTTTAATGTTTTAGTTTAGTGTGTGTTCCCTGGTCACACACAAACACCTGCCCTCTCCTATTCCTGGTTTTTCCTGTTTCTAATATTGGATAATATCAATATCTAATATTTATGTTCATTTTATTCAGCATGCAGTCACTACAGACACAAAATATCATATATATATATATATATATATATATATATGGAATAAATGTTTTGAATTGTGGAACACATTCAGGATAATAACTCTAAACATATTTCTGAAGTTCTGAATGCTGTTTCAGAATAATAGCTTTTTGTTTCATTTATGGAACTTAAAACAAAACAATGACTGTATATTGATAACCAAATAGAAAAGACCAAAAGTACTTTTCTTGTTGACCATTAGAACTTGAGCATTAAAGTTTTTGAATGGTCCAGCCAGAGCACTGATCTGAATCCAAACTAAATCTGTGGAGTGACCTGAACAGTGCACAGGGGAGACCCTTGCTCTCTTGAATCAAAGCTGAAAGTCTGCATTTCAATCTCATCTTGATTGTTTGACTCAAAATCCACTGTGGTCGTGTGCTGAGGAAAAATTACAAAAGAGGTCACAAGAGGACGCCTTCGTCCAGCCAACAGGGATGCAGTAGGGTCACAAAAACATGAGCATGAGCAGACTTGGATAGAAACGAAACTAATAAAGCATTCCCTGTAAATGTCCTTCTAAGTGGCTACAGGCAAAGACTGTACTAATTTTCAAGACAAGCATAATGGGACTGATACTTAATTTCAGTTTCTCTCCTCCTGTTCATCAGAAAGTAGACACATCTGCACACTTATCTCCTCTCTCTCCCTCTCCCCTTCCCCTGCCCTGCTGTGTTTTGTTGTCAGCTGCATTGTGCAGAATAGGGAACCCTTCTCTGGCCAGTCGGATTTTTTTTTACATTTATGAACATAAGTACAAGCAAACATGGCAGTAACAATAGTGATTCATAAGATCAATATACATAAAGATAAGCATGAAAGAGAAAAAAAGAAGAAGAAAACGATAAGCATGAAATACGAGAAAATTAACACAGAAAAAAAGACAAGTTGTGAACTATGTCTCAAGAGAAGGAAAATAAATAGAGTAAAATAAAATTGAATTAGATTGGGGTCATCTTAAAATAGATAGAACCAGGGTTATTATAGTTAACGAAAACGAACGAAATAACGAAAACTGAAATTGAAAAAACATTGTCGTTACCTGAAATAAATAAAAACTATAATTAAAAGGAAAAAATTATAACTAACTAAAACTGAATTGTGAGTTTACAAAACTAACTAAAACTAACTGAAATTATCGATAAACTGACTTTCATTTACTTGTTTTTTTTTTTTTTTAAGCCTTGTGGATTGATATGAAATCATTTTTTCCGCTCTCCAAGTTTAAGCTGGGAGCGCCATCGGACAACTGTGTGAGTGTGTGCGCATGTGCGTGCGCTCACCGCGCTGGTCCGCAAAGTAATGGCTGCGGTCTGCCGAGAAAGCGGCAGCGTCCCGTATGGAGGCTCTTTGAGTACAAGAGCACAGATAGAATCAAAAGTCTTGTTGTGGATGATGAAAAATGTGCGGAACATTTCTCAGTCAGGAAAAACCAGCAACATCAAAGTCCACCTGAGAAGCGCACCACGGCTACAGAAACCGCTCTGATCCTACCAGGTAACCTGGCCTGCGCCTCTGAGAAACGGGACTACTTGTCGGGTCCACGCAGCCCAGAAAGTTGTGACTAAACTGTTTAGTCCTTGTGCGTTTCCGGCTACTTTATCAGTGAGAGAATAACAATCAGGAATAATAATCAAAGCATCAATATAAGGACTCACAACTGTCAGCAAATTCCTGGTAGGAGACTGCTGAAACTATGAGGATGGACGTGAAGGAATGAAGAAAGTGAAAAAAAAACAGGGACAAATATGTTTGCAGCCAAAAAACTGAGCACAAAGAGTGAGGACCAAAAAAGAAGTCCCAGCCTGCGCTGCATATAAAACACCTGCACACGACCACAAGGTAATAACACACACAATCCAGCTACACAAGCATAAATGTGGACATAAGGTCGGCAACTTCCGTGGGTTGTGTACAGAGGCCGCAAAGACCCTGCAAGTTTAATTAGCGAGCATCTAACCAAGCTAGCTCCAAAACAGAAGCAGCATCAGGTGGTGAGAACATCAGGATGCAGCTGGATTTGAGCTTTGACTCCTTCAAAGAGTTTGTTTTTGTCAAACAGCACATGTAGGTGGTGTTAATCTACTGCACTGATGCTGAAGTTTATTGTGGAGTTTATTGTAGAATTTATTGAGTTTGGGAATTCATGTTTTTCTTTGTTTCTCCCTGTTGATGTTCATGTGTGTCCTTAATATTACACACATTTAGCATGTCTTGTGAACAGCTGGTTGTTGAATATATTTCTTTAAACGGTATCTTTTGTCAAGTTTTCATTACACAATAGTCACTTTTGCGCCTTGAATCTTGCACCTGATTAGGTATGAAAATACTAAAACTAATACTGAAACTAACTGAAACTAACTAAAACTAAGCATGAAACCAAAAATAAAAACTAATAAAAACGAGAAAAACCACTCTGAAAACTAATTAAAACTAACTGAATTAGAGAAAAAGAAGTAAAAACTAACTAAAACTAAACTATAATGTAAAATCCAAAACTATTATAACCCTGGATAGAACGTATTGCACTGAGCAACTAATTTAAGGGCTTTCTTGTCATTTGCAATTTTTAGCAATTTACCCAGGAGTCTAAATTCGTTAAGCCATCTGTTTATACGTGGTTTAGGTATCGACATTTGTGAATATAAAATTTCCCTAATAACACCGTCCTGACAACAAAGTCCAAATTGGAATTCTCAATGAATGTTCCATATTTAACTACAGTAACTGATAACGGTGGTCATTGAATCCCCTTGGATTGCAGCCAGCTCCACATGTCATCCCAGAAAGTCTGCACCACCCCACAGTAGAAGAATAGGTGGTCCAGGATTTCAATATCACTTTCACAGAACACACAGGAGTTTACATCCAGATTAAATTTCAGTTTCATAAACTCATTGGTTGGGTAAATCTCATTAATGATTTTGAAGTTAACTTCTTTAACTTTAGGGGGAAGGGGAAGTCCAATGCATTTTCTTCGTATAGGCTTGACCTGCTCAATCTGAAATTCTTTCAGAAGATAATTTCTTTTAACTGGGTTAGGATAGCCATCATTCAGCAAAATAATTCTAATCATCTTGTTTGTGAATCTGCTATCACAAAAGTGAATTCCTGCTATGCAGAGCTGTCTCACACAATATCTTCTTTAATCATTGATCTTAAAGGGACTGGGATGACTTTGGTTAGTGCTTTATGTTTCTTAGCTGTACATCTGACATTAAACTTCTCACAAAAACACCTCATGCTGTAATAGATTACCCTTCTCATCCATAAAATGAGCTACGGCCCAAATCCCTTTGGATCTCCATTCATCAATGTACAGAGATTTTTTACAAAGTCGAATGTATCTGTTGTTCCAAACTGGTGTATTGTGAGGAGTAAAGTTATGTTTATAACAAAATCACAATGTAACAAAAAGTCTATTCCACCCATTGTATCAAAAATTGCATTAGTATTAATGCTCCAAAAAAGATTGCCTGTCCTTAATAAATGATCTTAACCAGTTTAGTTTTAACACGCCATTCATCAGAAAATGCTGGATAGATTAATCTGGACAAGCTGTCCATTTTTGGATAACAAGATCCTGCCAAATATTATGTCCCTCTGCAGCCACCTGTTTAAAATTGATTTACACGTTTCCTGTTTTCTGTTAATAACTTATCCTTTGAACTTACAATGCCCAGATGTTTTACTTCCTTTTTAATCTGCATATTGCATGGCTGCAGGGGACAGGTGCACAGCTAATATCTCACATTTATTTATATTCAGTTTTAGACCTGATCGAATAGAATCTTTATTGTCGTAGTACACGCAAGCTGCACAGTGACAGTTAAAGTGCAGTCCTTCCAGGTGCCTCAGACAATAAATGAAAGTATGAGTGGTAAAAGAATTAATAAAATACAATGCATAATAATAAATTAAAATTAGAAGACTCCAGCCCCGATACACACACACACACACACACACACACACACACACACACACACACACCCACACACACACACACACACAAAAGGCACTCCAGCATGCGCTTTCGAGAACGCGCTCGATCAGGACTATTTTATTTGAATCATCTCTAGCTACCTAGAGATGATTCAACAGGTAGATGGCTAGCCAGAGATGGAGAGGCAAAAAAGAAAGGGCACAAAATATAAAATGGAAAAGGGAGAAGGAGGATAAAAACGTTGTTAGGATGAAAAAAGCTTTTCAAAGTGGTTTAAAGACAGTCGGTATGTTATGTCAGTTGAAGGAATTTAAATAATAAGCGTGTGTGCTGCTTAAGCCTCTAGGTTTCTGCGTGTTCGTTTTATCGAACAGGAATGACACAAAACAACGGAATAAGGAGTCCAATTATTAAATTTAATAAAGCCATTTACAGATTAATCTGGTAGTTACAATATAACAGATCATAACAAGAAAAATAAAATAAAATAAAAAAGCTTGTGTGTGCGTGTGTGTGGATTTGGATGGAAGCGGGGGGTGCGCCTGAAAATGACTGAGAATCTTCATTAAACCAACCCTACGAAAAGCAAACTCATGCATAAGGAAATGAATAAGCTAAAGAAATGGATCATTTTGTGATGGCTCAAACTCTGCCTCATGGACAAGCTCCTGGATTTTAATTCTCATCCATGACTGCTTTGGTGGCGCAAACTCCTCGTGGCTGGAGTTAATTTGAGCAAGAAGTGTGTTGTGTCATCCCTCCGGGCTCCCTCCTTCTCTCTCTCTCTACCTCCTTTACTTCCTTCCTCTTCAAATACTCCTCCAACATCTCGTCACTACTCTTCCTCTGTGCCTTGCCTCGTCTGGGGGTCACTGCAACCTCTCTCCTGCACTCGCTGCCTGATCAGATAGCTCCCCTGCTGCTTCTACCTCTGTCTCCTCCTCATCCTGGCCATGTGGATTGCTCTATGTGGCCAGGATGAGGAGGAGACATGATGGACTGCAGACTGCAGCGCAGCTAACTGCCAAAACATCTACTTTCATAGGGCTGCTCATGACTTCTGGTGAGCAGTTAATCAAGTGTATTTGATTATCAGCTTCTGGCTGTCACTTTCCCACTTAATTGCCATGGAAAAATGAAGGCTATACTTATTATGACCCTACATTTTAGCTTTGTTTACTAAATAATGACACAGTCTAATGTCATGCTGTTAATTTGAACTTGGATTTAAAGAAGTTTACAACCTGAAAAAGACCAGAGGATTTTTCTTTTTTTTTAGAATATCCTGACATGTCAAACCTTTGAACTGAAAGAGGATGTTTTTCTTATTTCACATGAATATCTGTGGCGGCATCAAGCTTCAGCACTGCATCAATCCAGCTTTGTTTTGTGTTTGTTTTCTGTCTACAGAAAGGATCATGCCCATCCACAGTGAAACCCTGATGGTTAACATGGGTCTGCAAGCTGAACTGGTGACAACACGCAGTTTAAGTTCCAGCTTCATGAACATCATGTCCATATGTGACTCCATCCCATCCTGAGTACGCTCTTCAGTCATACCTGGACTCTGACACTCTTGATCAGACAAGCAAGTGGCTACTTTTTTCATGTTTGTTCAATGCACCATGGATTTTATTCATATTTATGCAGACACAAACTGTTTTAAAGAAGATCTCAACACTGCGGTACCTTCATACTTTAACATTCCGGGGTTTTTTTGTCAAAAACGCCTAAAAATGTAATCACAATTTTAAGTTAAAGCTGTTCCTAAACCCTTAAGACTGTGTGAAAAAGCTTGGGCATTTTGGAAAGGTAACATTCTATATTTTTTAATACAAGAGTAAGATTTTCTCTAAGTGTAACTATCAGAAAGTTATACTCTTTGGAACAGACAGATTTGAAGATTTTTTTTCTCACCTAGATTAAAAAAACAAAAAAACAAGAGTGTAGACAGTTGAATTTGGTACTTGTGGACTAAAACACATCATGATTGCAAAGAATAAGGTCTTGGCTAGTCCCATTTCAAATTTGAAAGCAATAGCTGTAAAACTGAGTATTTTACAGCATATTTCATAAGGTATAGGTTGTGCGTTTTTCAGAGTGACATTTTTGGACACTATAAATGGACACTTGGACAACCCTGAAAAATGCAATAACTTTTGAATGCTTCATCCTACAGACATCAATGAGGGCTCTAAAGAAAGCTTACACTTAGAGGAATTAGAATATAGAGCCAAAGCCACTCTCCCTGTTTTAGAAATTCATATTTTATCATAAAAAACAATAAAGAGTACACTAAACTTGTGCATTATAAAAAGTAGTCCAAACCAGTGCTATAGTAAACAAACATTTTAATAAACACACAAATATTACTATATTTTAAATAAAAACATTAAATAAAACTATTTACATATTTGTACATATTGTACATACATATCTGTGCCAGTCATTGTAACAGTCACGGTTTACAGACAACCGTCACAGTGTCCCAGTTGGTCAGGTTAAGATAAGATAAGATAGTGTTTATTTGTCACATGCGCAGTTATTCACAGTACAATGCACAGTGAAATGTATTTTGTACCTGCAACCATATATACAAACACATATAAATAAGAAGAATAAAAATAAGTAATTCACGCTATACACTATATACTATACACTATACACACTTTTACATGGAATTATAGAATATTATATTTACATAGTGCAATAATAGTCCAGTTAGGGCTCAGAGTTGAGCAGACGGATGGCTTGTGGGTAAAAACTCTTCTTCAACCTTTCAATCTTAGTCCTCAGGCAGAGGTAATGCCGGCCTGATGGGAGCAGGGAGAAGAGAGAGTGTCCGTGGTGGCTGGGCTGTTTTAGGATCTTCATGGCCCTCAGCTTGCGCTGCTTGGTGTAAATGTCCTGCAGGTTGGGAAGGGTGGTTCTGATGGTCCGTTCAGCTGAACGAACCACCCTTTTTAGGGCCATGAAGTCCTGCTTAGTGCAGTTTCCCATCCAGGTGGTGATGCTCCCACCTGCACAGTGATGGGCCCAGGCCCAGGTCCAGCAGCTTAGAGACCAGCCTGGAGGGAACTATGGTGTTGAATGCTGAGCTGTAATCTACAAACAGCACTCTCACATAGTTCCCCTTACCGGTGTCTATGTGCGAAAGGGTCTTGTGGAGGAGGAAGGTTATGGCGTCATCTGTGGATCTGTCTGGCCGGTATGCGAACTGTAGTGGGTCGAGGGTGGTGGGCAGTGAGGAGGTGATGAATGTCTTGATGAGTCTCTCAAAGCATTTCATCACCACAGAGGTGAGTGCTATGGCCCTGAAGTCATTGGGGCTGCTGGGGTGTGGTTTCTAGTTAGGTGTCAATCTAGGTGTCTAGTTAGGTGTCAATGAAAGCCTAAGACTCCGGGCTGCCATCTTGAAGCGTAAAGCTAGGGTAAAGCAGGGGCTACATCAGCTAAAGTCGGCAACAAAGTGTGTTTACGTTTTTTCAAGAAAAGTTTAGGCTCTGTTTTTGGTGCCCTTGTGGATGCGACTCCTGTTTTTGACCTCATGGATGTATTGGATTATATTCACTGGACTGTTATGGACAGAATGATGCCAAATTTGTGGGGAATTATGAAGATTTGGTCTCGAGACAAGCCTTCGTAGGGAAGTCAAATTACTAGTTTCGGGTATTAGTTTAAAATACCCTGTGCTGTATATGCTGTGATTGTTGTGCCTGGGAATGGCATACATGGTTGGAAAGAGGAGAGCCGTAGCTTTCTTTTGATGTGTCGCATGTGTCTTTTGACCACACAGGGACGGAGAAATTTGACTGTATATTTAAAAATGCTGCGTGACGGCCCGGATCCGGGCCACGGAATGTGAAAGGGGTGGAAGAGTGATTGGATCAGTTAAAACTTTTTCGCAAAAAAGTTTTTTTAAAGTTTAACAGTGTGTCTTTGAGTGCACTGGGCTTTATCTGTTATTTTCTTCTTAATTAACCAGAAGCAGTTGTTGGTTGTAAAATGCAAGCCAGCCAGGTGTCATTTCTCATTGTATTGTACCATATTTTTAATAGTGAAGTTCTGGCAACCACAGCTGCCGGTATTTTACCATAAAACAGGACATTTTTTACAGTATATATGAAAACATTCACACAGATACTTTGAATTTTTTTTAATTTATTTATTTTTTTATTAAATTTGGTCTCAGGGTCCTAAAAGTCATATTTATAAATAACCAAACGTGACTTAGCAAAGATGTTTTAAATGGATGATTCCTGACATCATGACAGTGTAATGTCATGATTGTGAGGAGTCATCCGTTTACATATTTGCTGAGTCTGAAATTTAATGCCAGTGATCTGATCAGTGGTTGGTTTAAAGAGCCCCCCCAACAATCAGAAGATCCCCTCTGAGCAAGCCCTTGGCGACAGTGGGGAGGAAAAACTCCCTTTAACAGGAAGAAACCTCCAGCAGAACCAGGCTCAGGGAGGGGCAGCCATCTGCCGTGGCTGGTTGGGGGGGCGTGATGGAAAAAAGGAATGATTTGTTACCGTACCACTGAGACGTTCACTGACATATTTAGCTGTGTATAAATGTGATTTTTAGGACAAAAAAATCAGATTTTTAGGACTTGTTTCTGTTGAAGAGCCTAAGCAGCCAATTGCGCTTCTTCTTCTTCTGTTTGGGTTGTTCCTCAAGCTTCTCCAGCTTGGCGATGAGGATCTTCTCATTTCCTTGTTTTGTTTTCAAAGACTCCTGCAAAGATCTCACAGTTTCCAGCAGTGAGTCTCCTTTTCCTGCCTTTTCTTGCTCCGTGCCTTGCTTCTCTTTAGCAGGCTCCTGCAAAGACAAGGAAGTCTGCGGCACCAAGTCCACTTTTCCTTCCTTTCCTTGCTCCATGCCTTGCTTCTCTTCGGCAGGCTCCTGGAGAGACAAGGAAGTCTGCAGCACCAAGTCCACTTTTCCTTTCTTTCCAGTCGAGTTCCCATGCTTCTCTTTAGCAGGCTCCTGCAGAGACAAGGAAGTCTGCAGCACCCAGTCCACTTTTCCTTCCTTTCCTTGCTCCCTGCCTTGCTTCTCTTCGGCAGGCTCCTGCAGAGACAAGGAAGTCTGCAGGCACCAAGTCCACTTTTCCTTCCTTTCCTTGCTCTGTGCCTTGCTTTTTCTGCAGAGGCTCCACAGTCTGCGGCAGTAATTCCTTCTCTGCCTCTGCTTTTTCCAGTCGAGTTCCCATGCTGCTCTTTTCTTCATTCTCCTCCTTCATGATTTTTAGGTAGAAAGCATGAAGGTCCTTGTAGTTAGCGAGCAGGGATTTTACCTCATTCATTTCAGACTGGAATTTCTCTCGCTCCTGTCTGTGTTGAATTGCCTGCTCCTCCAGTTGTCTCTGAGATTCCTGGAGCTGCTGTTGGAGCTGTTGGTTCTGCGCTTGTTGTTTGCCACACTTGAGCTCAAGGTCAGCCATTTTGGCAGATTTGAAGTCAGTCTGTGAAGCCTTCGTGGCTCGGCAGGAAGGCTCTGCACTCAGTTCTGCAGCAGGTTGGCTACTTTGTTCCTGCAGGTTTTGTGGTAAACAAGCCTCTGCCAGTTGTTTCTTCAGGTTATTAATGGTGATCTCTGAATCAGTTTTGTAGTTGTAGGAATCCATTGCAAGCGTATGATGCTTTTCTTTCAGATCATTAATGGTATTCTCTAAAATTGTTTTGTTGGCTTCGAGCTCATTTACTTTCTTCTCAGATTCGGCCAGTTGGGTTATCAGATTGTCTATGTTCCCTGAATTATTGGTGCTAAAGTAACATTTCTGAAGTTCTTTTAGTTTATTCTCAGATGCCTCCAGTTTCATCTTGAGACAGTTAATATGTACCTTTGTCGCTTTTTTGTATTCACTGGGATAGTACCGGCACCATTCTTCCGATTTGTACGACATATAACCAGCATCACCCCTCCTTTCACCGTTAAAATCTTCTGCCTTTTTCTGGGATTCCGGCATGTTTCGTTTCTGTGGTCTTTGTGCATCTAACATCGTACGTGCTTCAGAGTTCTGCCTTCTCATGTTTTCTTCTGTGTTTTTAAGCGTCTGATTGCTTTGAGTCTGACAACCGTCTTGTTTTGTGTTTCGTCGGCGATTACTAACTTTGTCTGAATGCTGAGCCTATTTATACCTTCTAAGATCAAAGACTGATGACATCATCTCTTCATATGTCTCTGACGTGCTCTGGAATGAATCTCTTTGATGTGATTCTTTATTCCTTTCAAAATAAAATGCCAACAGACCAACTGTAAGGAAGGGCCTTTATTTTGTAGTATATGCTGAATTGCCACTATGAAAACCACTCTACCAGAATATAGTAAAAAACAAAATCAAACCATAACACTCAATAATTGGTTCTTTAACAAGCCTAACCAAAGTAGAAGAAGAGTGTTTAGTGGAAAAAAAATAAAAAATCAAGAGTAGGGTTGCCACCCGTAAAATACGGAATCGTCCTTTATTTGGCAATTAAATGTTGCGTCCCGTGTGGAACCGATACGGGACGCGATTTGTTCCATATTTTTAAAAATGTCCAATACTCATGTCTGTCACACACAAATCAACGCTAAATGTAACAATTAAGCATAAAATACAGGAAAATACTAAGGCCAGCAAAATTGTCGTGGATCCTCTTAGGACCCCCAGCCTACTACGGACCGGTGTTGCCAGCTGACGCTGCCATAGACAAATGTCTATGGGTGCTGCTGTCACCGTTTCCTAGCGACAGAGGCCACACACTCGCGCCTTTTAAAAATGTCCGCTACTACACCCGACGCTCCACCACGTCCCCAGAAACGAGAACGTATGCAGAGATACAGACATGAGTGTGAAGACGCACATCCATGGCTGAACAGCGTCAGTGGGGATGTGTTTAAAGCAGACTGTAACATTTGTCGGCGAGTATGTTGAGTGCGCACGGCGGGCTGTCTGATATAAGGCAGCGTGAATCAGGAGAGCAACACTGCAGAAACATAAAGGCTCAGAAAAGCCAGGCAGTTCTTTATACCGCAGTCATCTCCGGACACTGATATGGTACAGAAGAACATTGTTATTATTGATTCAGTTTCCTATTGTGCTTTGGCAGACTATTGTGGTTTGACTGATTGTTTAGGGTGTTGAGTCTGAATGATCATTAATTGAATATACAGTAGTATTACTATACATATATGGCCATGGAAAGAACAAATCATGCCAATAGATTAACAGTAAACTCTGATTCTTGAGACTTTGGCAAAAATCATGTCCCACCAAATTGTCACCATGTCATGACAATTAGGGTGTAATCTCTTATTATCCCAAGAGATTACACCCTAATTTGGATTAAATTAGATTTTATTTATATAGCACCAAATCACAACAAGCAGTCGCCTTATACTGTAAGGTAAGGACCTTACAATAATTACAGAGAAAACCCTTGGCAACATTTGGAAGGAAAAACTCCCTTTAAAGAGCCTCTGAGCTCTATGCTGGCCATTTGTGGCCACTTCACTCTCTTTTTTTAACCATTTTAACTGTGTTAATGCATATGGAATAAAATTTTACAAGGGTCTAGATTTCATTCAGATTTTTAAATTTTCAACTTCAGCTACTGAAATATGTCAATAATGTAGTGTATACATTAAATTGTTCCTCTTGGCTCTATCGTGGCCACTTTTGGCCCATTAAAACCCATTGAAACTACATTTTTAAATCTCTTGTTATATGCAACATAAAAGCATGCATTTTGGGCACAACTGCTTTCATTCTAAACCCAAGACATGGAATTTGTAATTTTTAACAGTTTCTACCAGATTAGATAATTTATTAATTTTTGGCTGAGCAGGCAATTTTATGTAATATTCTTAGTTTCCAATGGGGCGTATGATGGCTTACAGTACTACACTCCAGTGGAGCAAATAAATCACACAATTTTGACATAGGAGTGATGTCACATAATTTTTTGTGTGTGTGCATGAAAATAATTATTCCTTTATGTGACATTCTAGCAGAAATATGTATTTGAAAGACAGACTGAAATAGATTATGACCTCCAAGTTACCAGCTATTCAGCTTTGAGTTTCCCAGGTAAACTTGGCTTTGATGCACATGTTCAAAGCACTTGTAGCTTTGTTCTTTTCATTAAAAAAAATACCACACCCAAATATCTAACCTCTAAAAAAAGTTATAAAAAAATTCACTGGCCATCTTGCAGAGTTCAAAGTTGCAGCTGCAGGGTAAACAACAACAACAACCTCTGGCACTGTTTGTAATCTGTCCCGGAGTTTGTGCAGGTGCAGCAAAGACTGCTGCCAGAAGTAAACTTAGCAGCTTCAAGATCATATTTTCTCCAGCAAGAAGGTCATATTCACTGCTTCAAGCACGTGACTATGTAATGTGCTCAAAGAGCGAAGATGGGGAGAAATCCTCTGTACTTGAAGACACATCAACTCCTGAAGATGAGGGCACACCTTCCTCAGAGGTTGACAGCATCAGCACTGATGATGAAGAGTACCAGCCAGTGCCTGATTCTACTTCTTTAGGGAGTGAGGACAATACAGACACAGCAGTTGGATCAGTGGATGTCTCATGATTGGAAACTTATGTGGTTTCCCACTGCTGAAGAGACCCTGCACTACAATCAAGTACCTGCTGGTCTCACCCCAGGGCCCACCTTGTATGCAATTGCCCACATCAGCAACTTGAAGTCTGCCTTTGACCTGTTTGTCACAGAAGAGATCATTCATCTTCTGTGCACCCACACAAACCTGCATGGGAGGAGGAGGTGTGAGGTTTGGGAGGATGTGGATGAAGTGGAGATGAGAGCCTACATTGGAATTCTGATTTGGGAAGTTAACCATGGAATGAGGGTCACATTCCAACTGACGGGAGCTACAAGGACACACTGTCACATGTGAAAACATCTTTACTTCATTTTTCTTGAAACTCCTCAGAAGACAACTGGCTCTGGTTGGTACAATCAAGGAGAAACAAACCAGAGCTACCTCCCCACCTCCTCCAACTGTGACAGCACAAGATTCTGTGCTGTCTTTCCTTTCACAAAAGGAAAGACTGCCATGTTAGTTTTCACAAAACTAACATGGCAGTATCCTACACGCCCAAGTGAGGGAAGAATGTGCTTCTTTTGTGCACAAACCCCAGGCAACCAGCAGTCAGCGACGGGGAATATAGGAAGCCTATAGCAGTAATATGATATAACTGGGATTTAAAGGGTTAAAATTCTGCGTTTGAATGAAATTTTAGTTTTAATGACAAGGACTGATGCAAATTTTAAAATTCAATTTTTGAAAATGAGAAAATCAGTTAAAAAATATTTATTTTAGAGCATTTTAGAACATAAAAAGGAGGTGGCCATTTTTGGCCACAAACAAGCTGAGAGGGAGTTTTTAGGTTTTTTTCATCACTGCACAAAAAGTAATGATTCATACAAATCAATGATACTGCTGATAATTGACATGCATTTAGCTGCAATGAAGGTTAAAAAAATAAATCAGGTTGCATGTGTTATTTGGTAAAAAAAAGTTTAATTTATAATTTTCTCATTTTATAAATTATTAGGACTACATGATATAACTGGGATTTAAAAGGTTAAAATTTATAGTTTGAATCAAATGTTGCTTCTAATGACAAGGACTGATGCTAATTTAAAAAATCAAGTTGTGAAACATGTTGTTTGCCACACTTGAGCTCAAGGTCAGCCATTTTGGCAGATTTGAAGTCAGTCTGTGAAGCCTTCGTGGCTCGGCAGGAAGGCTCTGCACTCAGTTCTGCAGCAGGTTGGCTACTTTGTTCCTGCAGGTTTTGTGGTAAACAAGCCTCTGCCAGTTGTTTCTTCAGGTTATTAATGGTGATCTCTGAATCAGTTTTGTAGTTGTAGGAATCCATTGCAAGCGTATGATGCTTTTCTTTCAGATCATTAATGGTATTCTCTAAAATTGTTTTGTTGGCTTCGAGCTCATTTACTTTCTTCTCAGATTCGGCCAGTTGGGTTATCAGATTGTCTATGTTCCCTGAATTATTGGTGCTAAAGTAACATTTCTGAAGTTCTTTTAGTTTATTCTCAGATGCCTCCAGTTTCATCTTGAGACAGTTAATATGTACCTTTGTCGCTTTTTTGTATTCACTGGGATAGTACCGGCACCATTCTTCCGATTTGTACGCCATATAACCAGCATCACCCCTCCTTTCACCGTTAAAATCTTCTGCCTTTTTCTGGGATTCCAGCATGTTTCGTTTCTGTGGTCTTTGTGCGTCTGACATCGTAGGTGCTTCAGAGTTCTGCCTTCTCATGTTTTCTTCTGTGAAAGTGTGAAAATCTGTTAAAAATGTTAATTTTAGAACATTTCTAGAATATAAACATGAGGTGGCCATTTTTGGCCACGAACAAGCTGAAAGGGAGTTTTTTCAATTTTGCCTTGTCTGCAAAAATATATTAATGCATAATAATCAGTGTTCTTATTAATCAGTTACATATCTCAGGCTGTACTTTTGATAATACAAGAGAATCCCATAGTACTGAGAATATATAAAGTATTCAGTTTTGAGGTAATTTGCCAACGAGTGCATTGTTCAAACAAGCTGGCATTTGAAGGGTTAATAAATAAAAAAGGAATGAACATTTTACATTTACATGAAGAACTGATGTTAGTTAAAAAACGTTATGCAAAAAAAAAATCAAAAAACAAGAAAAATGTAAAAAATTATGCCCTCTGTTTGTTAGTGGCCATTTTTGTCCACAAACAAGCTGAAAGGGTAGTAAAAACGAACAAGTTCAGAGGGTTAAAGAGGAAGAAACCTGCGGCAGAACCAGGCTCACCAGGAACCAGGAAATACTTGTGTTACCTGCATACATCTTGTTCACTCTGTCAGTTGTTTAACACCTGCTGCTGATTTAGGAAACACAACCATATTACCCAGTGATAATCACAGATTAACATGGGTAGCTGTCCTCAATATAAAGTTGTGCCATTATTTTGTATGAAGTAAGCAAATGTGCCTTATTTTTCATCAGCTCAGACAGCTGGGCTGCTGAAGGCTTGTTTTTACTGTTAGGGTAACTTATCTGATTTAAAATTGAATGACGTGATTTAAAATGAGGGGGTGATGGACAGTGAGCAGTGTATGAGTGAAGATTGAAAAAGGAAAGCAAAAATGTAATAAGGAACCAAGTTGATATTTTTTGTTTCCAGGTGATTGTAAGTGCTGTTTATTTAAGTAAAGCTATGACCTGCCTCCACATGAAACACATACCATCGTAAGTTTAGAGCACTTGCAGCGTCTTATAATAGAACTGCAGTGACTGTCAGTGTGTCTGAAGTTCAATGAGATTAAAGACTTCATGATCAAAATTCAGGAAACACACCTGTGTTAACTGGTGATACCCACAAGCAGTGGATAGTTATCATCAAAAACAAATGATTACCTTAAATAACCAAACCCAGGTGTTATAGGGAATACACAAACATGGAATCTGAAGGTGTTAGATTATTTCTTTTTACATTTATTAAGTAAATGAGTTGAGGGCACTGAGAATCTCATTCAGAAAATATTTGCTTTCACAATTCAGATGTAAACTGGTGCGTCCACTACAGCCACCTCAGAGAAAAAATATGAATTCTTTTGATGTATTTCAGTTAACATTCAGGACTGCTCCTGTTAATTAGTCAGTTCATGGGCATTTAAATATCTTTAAATCCTTTTAGCTGATCTTCAGGTTGGCTTTTTTTTTTCTTTTTCTTTTTTTAGCACATAGCAGTCACTCCCTTGCTGGACTTATTCTATCCTCCACAGTGAGAGTATCTCTGCTGGCCAAAACATTTTGCTCCTTTGAACAGATCAAATCATTATCTCCACTTCAAGCTTGTTTTAATCCACCCATACCATTCATTTTAATTATATTATTCAAAAGTACAGTGTCTTCCACTAGTGGCTGTGACTGTTAGCATCTCTTCAGTGAACTGTTGTATGGGACTATATAAAGAGAAGAAGAGGACTTGATGTCTGTAGAACATGACACTACAGCCAGCTTAATGTCTCCAAGCCGTCTGGTCCAGAGGGTAAAAAAAATGAAGGTTAATTACAGGCTCTGTCAGCTGCTTCTTTAGTTAGACAGAAGCGTCATTGTGCATTTTGTTGTGCCACAAAAAATGCAGATGAAATATCAAAAGCATAAAAAAAATCAACACAATCTTGGTGATATTCTTTATTTTGAATCACTGATGATATCACATATCAAAGACAAGGCTACAATGTGCAAGACTTTAATATAACTTTGTTACATTGTGATAAAAATTTGCAGTAAAAAATTAGACTTTTCTTAAATACAAGTATTGCTGACACATATTCAGCAAAGAGTGCACATTATTATTTTCTTAATTCCCTAAGAGTTAAAAGAGTTTGTAACAGTAACACACACACAGTCTATTTGAGTTATAAATAGCAGTGCTGACACACTCAAAGTGTTTCAGTGAATCAAACCCAACTATGGATTTTGATGAACATCAAGCAAGTGTCAGTACTAATAAAGATTGGACTTTTTTTTAATTTTACCTTATAGAAATACAGAAAAAGTCCCACAGTTTAAAATATTTCTATTAAAAAGTACTACCACAATTGAAAAAATGTAAAAAATAAAAATAAAAAATTAGGGATGCTGTGTAAATGTAAATAAAAACAGAATGCAATGATTTGCAAATCTCATAACTGCATCTACAAATTGTGGAACAGTTTCAGAGTAATGTTCCCAAACATAAAGTTGCAAAGACTGTGAATATCACATCAGCTACAGTGCATAATATCATCAAAAGATTCTGAGAATCTGGAGAAATCTGTGTGTGAAAGGAACAAGGCCAAAAATCAATACTGGATGCCTGTGATCTTCACGCCCTGAGGCACCACTACATTAAACACAGGAATGATTCTGTCATGGAAATGACTGCATGGGCTCAGGAACACTTCCCAAAATCACTGTCTGTGAACACAGTTCACTGTGCCATCCACAAATAAGGTTAAAGCACTATCATTTAAAGAAGAAGCCATATGTGACCACTATCCAGAAATGCTGCTGTCTTCTCTGAGCAAAAGCCCATTTAAAATGGACTGAAGCCAAATGGAAAACTGTTCTGTAGTCAGACAAATCAAAATTTGAAATTATTTTTGGAAAATATGGATGACACATCCTCCGGACTAAAGAGGAGAGGGACCATCAGGCTTGTTATCAGTGCTCAGTTCAAAAGCCTGCATCTCTGATGGTATGACGGTGCATCAGTGCCTATGGAATTGGCAGCTAAAAATGACAGCCCATAGAGCATACACATAAGAAGCAGTGTTCCCCTAAAGCCAGCCCCAGGCATAAATAATTAGCAATTAAGCCTTAATTGCTAATTAAAACTCTCCAAGAAACTCTTGCACTACCACAGCATGGCGAGCAGGGGTTGCAAACAGGTGTAACACTTCTCCTCTCAAAAGGGTTCTTCCAGGAGTGCTAAATAAAAGACTCCAGAGTGTCTTCTGGTCCTCGATTTCCCAGATCTGAAAAACAGAGTGGTGAAAGCTGGAAGACAAATTCAGCATGGATCAGCCATTAATGAATAACTCCAGCAGACAAATCACCAACTGAAGCAAAAGTCTACCTTAAAAGGAAGCCTGAGCCATGGAACTACAATATGTGAGAGATATAAATACTAGATATATTAAATATAAATAAATATATATTAAATATAAATATATATTAAATATAAATATAAATACTAGAGACAACTGCTTTGAATGTTTTAGTGTTTCCCAAAGACTTGCTTTGCTCATTACTAGACTCCAATTAGCTGCCAAGTTTTTTATGCATTGCAAGTGTAGCCGGGTGGAAAATGGGTGGGAAGATGTTTTCTTTTGCCACTAGTGGGCAATGATGTTTTCCGGGGAGTCTTCTTTGGTTTGTGAAGGCTGTAGCTGAAGGGGGAGAAAAACTACAAAATACCTCCACAGGAAACAGGAAATTAATTTGCTCTGCCTCATCAGACTAAGCAGAAGGCCACACTCAAGGCTTGTGGAACAAGCAGTGATTTTGAGGTAAACAGTAGTGATGATGAGATGAAGCTTCAGAAGCCTTGAAGCTTTCCATTCAATCAGTGAACCCATGGTTCATTTGCTCTTCTGCGCCATCAAGTGGACAGTCAATGTAAAACAGGCAGACTGATTATAATCACACCAAGGTTTCGGTGCATGAAACTTGGAACAGAATAAAGGATTTTTGTGATGTAATAAATAAATCCTGAACTTACTAATGGTGTCTGTCTTTATGATACAATGCTGGGGACAAGATGGAAAGTGGAAATAAATTGGGGAGAGAGTTGTGATGTGAATGTGATTGTGTTACTTGGCTTGTAACTGTGCTTACTAGGGACATTTTATTTATTCGTTTTTATTTAGAAATAACAGCTTTGCCACAGTGCTGGGCTTCAGGAGGTTTCTTTGGTTTGAAACACTTTCACCTGCTTTAGAAAATGCCCTTTCACAGGGCCAGTGGCACAAAAAGTGGGTGCATAGGGGTGCCGTGTGTGCGCGCGTGTGTGTGTGTGTGTGTGTGTGTGTGTGTGTGTGTGTGTGTGTGTGTGTGTGTGTGTGTGTGTGTGTGTGTGTGTGTGTGTGCGTGCATACACCTCAGTAAGTATATAGCTGCGCTCCTGCACAGAGCACAGATGAAGCTGGGGTAATAATTTATTACTATGGGCACACCTTATTAGGAGAGATCAGCTCAAAATGTTCCCAGGGGCAGTCATCTGCTGTGACCAGTTGGGGCTGAGGGGAGAGAGAAAAAGACATGCTGTGGAAGAGCGCCAGAGATTAATAATAATTAATGATTAAATACAGAATGAAGCATAAACAAAGTAATTAAGGTGAATGAAAAGAAACATTATGGTAACCCCCCAGCAGCCTAGGCCTATAGCAGCATAACTAAGAGGTGGTTATGCTGCTATAGGCACCACAAGTAAGCCAGCAGTCTGAGAGCGAAGTGCTCTGTTGGGGTGATACGGGACTATAAGGTCTTTGAGATAAGATGGTGCCTGATTATTCAAGACCTTGTATGTGAGGAGAAGGATTTTAAATTCTATTCTAGATTTAACAGGGAGCCAATGAAGAGAAGCCAATATGGCAGAAATCTGCTCTCTCTTTCTAGTCCCTGTCAGTACTCTAGCTGCAGCATTTTGGATCAGCTGAAGGCTTTTCAGGGAGCTTTTAGGACAGCCTGATAATAATGAATTACAATAGTCCAGCCTAGAAGTAATAAATGCATGAATTAGCTTTTCAGCATCAGTCTGAGACAGGATGTTTCTAATTTTAGAAATATTGCACAAATGCAAAAAAGCAGTCCTACATATTTGCTTAATATGTGCATTGAAGGACATATCCTGCTCAAAAATGACTCCAAGATTTCTCACAGTGTTACTGGAGGCCAAAGTAATGCCATCCACAGTAAGTATCTGGTTTGACACCATGTTTCTAAGATTTGTGGGGCTGAGTACAAGAACTTCTTAAATCAGAGTAATGAGTAATATCACGAGTAATGGCCTCTCGCTGTATGGAGTTTGCATGTTCTCCCCATGTCTGCGTGGGTTTCCTCCGGGTACTCCAGTTTCCTCCCACAGTCCAAACACATGAAGTTACTGGGGTTAAGTTAACTGGTCACTCTAAATTGCCAATAGGTATGAATGTGAGTATGAATGCTTGTCTGTCTCTCTGTGTTAGCCCTGCGACAGGCTGGCGACCTGTACAGGGTGTACCCTGCCTCTTGCCCTATGACAGCTGGGATAGGCTCCAGCCCCCCGCGACCCTGAACAGGATAAGCAGAGGAGAATGGATGGATGGATGGATGGATGGATGGACAAACTAACCACCTCCTATTACTGTTTTAAATTGGATTTTTTTTACATGCACATGGACTCCTTCAGTTCAGAAAATCACAGCCCATAAAAACAGTTAGACTTGCCCTTTCCTCACTGGTCCAGTGGCTGGTCCCAGCCTCTTGGCACAAGCTTCTTTCAATCAGCGGTGAAAGCGCCCTGAAAGAGGAAACGTCTACTCGCCCTGACCTTTCCCTAATAATGACATGGCAGTTTTATTCTACTTAGTAACAGGGCGCCATGACATCTATTCATGCTCCTTAGATATAGACATACATGTTTTGGCTAAACCGTCAAGGATGCACATAAGGGCAAACATATTTCATATTACATATTTCTCAGAGATTGTGAAGGTCAGTCTTGCAACTACTGGCCTCTTTGTCTGTCCTCTCTCTATTTCTCTGTTAAATTTAATTATTTAATCATTGCTTCAGCTACTACTTATTATTTAATACTTATTTCCTTCAATTTACCCTTAAGTGTTATCATTTTGTTCATAAAGCAGAAATAAAACCTAACATATTCATACAGCTTTCTTTATCATCTGGATTTGTAGATTCAAGATGGTGGCACTGTCCGTTTTTTGCCAAAGATGAGTGAAGTGACCTATCGGATACCTCATTTTATGTGAGCATGTATAATCCAGGCTATTCAATGGAGTATCAGATTTCCTATTATTTTACAGTTGTAGGTAGAGGTACTGTGTGCAGCTCTGCAACTTTCTTACCTCTTTACCCTGCTGTCCTGCTGGTGCCTGCAGTGCTCTTGTTTCCTCTGCATGCTGGAAACTTGGGTATTTTTAATATGAGTTACTGATAAACTTACAAAACTGTTCATATTAGAAACTGATACAGTAAGTTTTAATGTGTTGTTAGAGTGAGTAGTCATGTAGCTGTATGCACTCTGAAGCTGAGCCAAGTCCAACAGGCACTCACCAATAGATGAGCTTCTTTGGTTACTTAGCTTTCACTGCATGTTCATTTTGAATGCTGTCTGTTATGCTGCAGTGAGATGATAAAATCTTAGCAGGTTAGTGGCTAAACAGGCATGGCTGTCCCCCTAATATGGTGGTAGATGAAAAGCCAATCACAATGTGGTTATCCCTGAGAAAAATGTTTAACAACTGTTGTGTTTTCTGTTTTCATTTTCATATGAAGAAGCTTTTATGATGTTTGTTATGAACGTGGTGAGCTATGGAGTCAGTAGAGTTGAAAACCATAAATAAGCTTTGGTGAATTTCCCTGCACACATGTGACCCACACAGGTGCCCCCCCCCCCCCCCCCCCCCCCCCCCCCCCCCCTGTTTGTATAGGTATGTGAACGAAAAATTAAAACTCAGTGGATTGTTATGAAAGTGGAACCACTGGAAAGCCCTTGAAATACCCTTGAATACCCTTTCAATGACACCAAGATCAACCTCACAGGAGAATAAATAAGGAAGTTATCATATTTCAAGTTCCGCAATAAGTGCAGCTTCTTCAAACACTGATTTCACTGTACTTGATTTAACCTGCTGTAACCTTCTTATTTCTAGTTCAATTTTCATGATTCTGGTACCACTGGAAAGGTTCTTAGGAGGACTATACTGGGCAATATATAATAGTTTCATCTAAAACAGCTGAAAATACATGGCAGGGAATAATAAACAGATTGGTCACATGACCACATATTGCTTAATCACTGGCTGCCCCATGATGAATTCTGCATTAAAGAAAACAATCCATCCATCCAGCCATCCATCCATTTTCTTCTGCTTATCTGTGGCCGGGTCATGAAGGCAGAAGCCTAAGAAGAGAAGCCCAGACCTCCCTCTCCCCAGCCACCCCCCTTATCCAGGGGGACCCCAAGGCGTTCCCAGGCCAGCTGAGAGATCTAATCTCACCAGCGTGTCCTGGATCTGCCCTGGGATTTCCTCCCGGTAGGACATGCCCAGAACACCTCACCCAAGAAGCACCCAGGAGGCATCCTAGTCAGATGCGCACCTCAACTGGAGGAGCAGTGGCTTTACTCTGAGCCCCTCCCGAATGCCTGCACTCAATTCAATTTTCAACTCAATTTTATTTATATAGCGCCAAATTACAACAGTCACCTCAAGTATAGTATATGTATACTAAAGACCCTACAATGACCCTACACTCCTCACCCTATCTCTAAGGGAGAGGCCAGCCAGCCTACAGAGGAAACTAATTTCTTCTGCTTGTATTCACGATTTTGTTCTTTCAGTCACTACTGAAAAGGGGCCTGAGCCACTGCATGAGGTTGAGAGATACTGGCTAGGGTAACGCTTTCTTTTATGGACCGCCCCGAAACCTAATTACACATAATTCACATATAATGTAATATAATACATATAATACACATTATGTCTCTCAAAGTCAAAGTGTACCTACGATAAAAATACAGACCTCACCATTTTTCTGGGAAAACTTTGTCATGGTCCTGGGTGTGACCCCTTGTTTCTTAGTTTATGGTCTTTTGTATTTATGTTACCCTAATTGTTACTGTTTTGTTATATTTCATTTGTTCCCCTCATGTATTCCTAGGTAGTTTCCATTGCTTTATACCTTAGTTCTCCTTGTGTTCCATCCCGTAGAGTTTCCCTTCTGTGTGGAGCTTCCTTTGTTTATTTTTCACAGTCTGTCTCCCTGTGTTGTGTCTAGTCTGCATCCTCTTTATGTGGTGTCAAGTTTGCATTTGTGTATCCGTCTTCTCACTTCCTGTTTTATTATGATATGCCATCTCTTGTGCTTTGTGTTTTGATTTAATTGCCTGAGTCTTGTTGATGACATTATGTTCAGTTCTTTACAATTAATATTAAATAAAAATGTAAAAAAACCAAAAAAAAAACATGTATAGTGAAGGTTATTTGACTCCAGATTACAGCCTGCAAATAAAGCATATACAGAATGTAATGTTGGGAAATAATGTTGATTTTCCTGCTAAATTCCCCTAAATGATGCAGTATTTTAGGGGAATTTAGGGTATTTAAACACTTACAGGGTATTTAAATTAAACTTACCTACAGGGTAACTAGGTTTACTTAAATGGTGGTTATGATGTACGAGAGGAAAGTGTTTTTTTCTCTAAATAATGCAGAATTGTACTTAGAGGGCATGTCCCTGTAAAATACAGAAATTACGGCCTTAGTCTAAATAATACAGCCTTAGTCAAAATAATATGGCCTTATTAATTACAGCCTTATTCAAAATAGTACGGTCTTAGTCACAGCAATTATGGCCTTAGTCACGGGATTACAGCCTTAGTCCTGGAAATTACACAGAATTTAAATTTACTTACAGGGTTAATCCCTGTGAATTATGTGAAGTTACGGCTTTGGGGCAGGCCATAAGAGAAAGTGTTACCAATTTGCTCACGTTTTAGTTCAATGCCACAACATACTGAAAAGTCCTGAACATGTATTCAAAATTTTTATTAAATTAATTCCAGTCAGGAACTCAATCCAAGAACATGGAGGCTGTCCCATTACAGCCCAAACAGAAAACATGTTCTGCTTCAGAATAAATCAGAATTATTCCAGCCAACACAGAAAATACTAGTTATACTGGCAAGGGTGTGAGCTTCAGCCAGTTGAACAGACTGGCTGCATTGCCGAATGGTGCAAATACCACCGTGCAGCAAATCTGTGTTCATTTATGTATTAATCAGCATGCGGTTGTGTCCCAGTGTTTTATACGCGGTGCCGGCTAATATAAACAAATAAAATGCTGGGACATTTTCCCTCCTGGGTCCTCACTCTTTGTGGACAACTTTTTTCTTTGCACATTCCCTCACAACCATTCCGATAGTTTCAGCAATCTCCCTTCAGGAATCTACTGACATTTGTGAGTCTTTATTTTGATGCTGTGACTACTGATTGTTATTCTCTCACTGATAAATTCAAAATTCTGGGGAAAACTAACCAGAAATGCACGGGAGGATTTATGGTGCTGAGCCGGTCAATCAGAATCATTGCAGCTGCATCGACCCGACAGTCGACCCAACCTGTAGCTACATTTCTTGGGAGGTGTACATCAGGTTATGCCAAAACATAGAGAGGGGATGTAAATAACCTGATTGAGTCAGGACATAACCACACGGTAATTAACAGATAATGCACCTCGCACAAGCATAAATGTTGCTGACAACTTACACAGGTACATTGTAGGCCCAGAAGAGATTCAACACTGAAGCATAAATCAGTAATGAGAATATACATGCAGATCTTAACGTAACAAAAGAATTTTTAACTTTAATAATTTTTTGTTTATTACACTTTTGTGAATTGTAGTCTCTTGTCAGTGAAATTGCATGATTTGGGGCTTAAATACTGTAGTGAACTTTTGATAGCACAGGAAATGCCAAAGTCAACAGTCCTGATTTCCCAGTGTTAAAGCTGATGTGTTATAAGGGCACAGCGCCTGAAGCAGAAAGCAAGACTGAACAAAGTAAGTTTAGAACAGGGCTCTTCAACTCCAGGCCTCGAGAGCCCCTGTCCTGCAGGTTTTAGATGTGTCCCTGATCCAACACACCTGAATCAAATGGCTGAATTACCTCCTCAGTATGCAGTCAAGTTCTCCAGAGTCCTGCTAATGACTTCTATATTTGACTCAGGTGTGGTGAAGCAGAGACACATCTAAAACCTGCAGGACAGGGGCTCTCGAGGCCTGAAGTTGAAGAGCCCTGATTTAGAACCACTGTCTTAATAACCATTGATTCTGACTGCGGTTTTTGTAAACAGAACATCTGTCTATGGCAAACTTCAGCACGGCAGATGATTAGACTGCAATATATGTTTGTATTTTGGCTTTGTTTCTCTCTTTACTGATATATCATCATATTTTGTGCATGTAGTTGAGACTATTATAACACCTCATTTGACTCCTGAAATAACTACATTTTTATTATGTTAACACACAGAAGGTGGAGTAAAACACAGAGAACAGAAAGTCTTGGCAGGTGAGTTTTATTTTCGTATTTATAAACATATGTATAAAAATGTAAAAAGTTCAAGTCTATACAGTATATATACATGAGGGGGACAAAAATAGCAAAGTGATCATTAAGATCATTGCATCTCCAGTATTTGCTGTGAGGCTGAAGGAGTCCTTCTAACAGCAGTGGTTCACGTCTGCAGTGCAGTCCTCCAGTTTGAAGGCGGCGTCTTGTTTAGCTTGAAGCAGTACTCTGACCAGCAGTCGTCGTGCTCACAGCTCCGTTCTTCCCGTCCCTGAATAAACAAGTGAGTTGGTCAGTGAAAAGCAGCACAGACCCTTAGTTTGTCATGTTCACACAGAGTTGTGTGATGTGTGTAGTGGGAGCATTCAAGCTGAACTTAGCCTACCTGTTTTGATTTTTAAGAATGAGTCGTCCAAGTGGTGACTCTGGATTCACACACTTCTTTGTATCGGTTTTATGGTAACACTGAAAAAGAAGAAAGAGGTAAATTAGGAAGGAGCTGAAGAATGCAGCAGAATCATGGCTCAGGTCATCTCGTGAACTCACATGATCTCTGTACGTGGACAGAAGATACTCGGGTGGTAAATGACCGGCTCATCCTTGATGAGCTTTGGGCTGATCCTGCCAATGTAATTGTAACACTTGCATTTGTTAGATCTGCTGGCTGGTTGTGCTGTGGAGGGAAAAAAAGATCATTACCTCTTGATCCTCTTTAAGTCAGACAACAGCCAAAATACTCATTAATATAAACAGGGTAAGAAGAAAGAAGAAAAACTGAAGTTTTCACAGTACCTTGTGCACAGAGGACAAGCAGGCAGGTTAGGAAGGCAGTGATTGAGTTCATAGTTGCAGCTGGAGGCAGATTCACTGTTCACTGTCTGTCTTGAGTCTTGACTCCTGATGGTGTGAAGCTGGAAACAGCCTTCTTATATACAGTGACTGCACCAGTGACCCTCACCCCAACCGGAAGAGCTGTTTTGCAGCATCACACACTGATTTCACTTTCTTCTTCTTCTTCCCTCTACAAAGCCCATTTCCCAGAATCACAGACTCTGCGTCTGCAGCAGCTGTGGCTCAAGAACAAAAGCTTGCAGAGTTGTATCATTTGGGCACATAAATTACATTAATATGAATATCACTTTAAAGCTTCCAGCTACAGTTTTAATATGAGATATGATTAGTATATGAGAGGTTGATTTTAAAAATCAGCTGTGTTGCACAGAGCCATGAGTCAGGCCTTTCACTGTGTCTTCCTTTTTTTATTCAACAAGCCCATTTCCCAGAATCACAGACTCTTCTAGTTCAGCAGCTTTGGATAAAAAATATTATGCAGAGTGAGTTCTCTGTCATATTTTCTGCTCTTTTCCTTTAACATTTCATTTTTGGCATTTTTCTTTTTTTTCCCTCCAGTTCAGTTTCAGTTTGCATCAGAGAGTGGGCATGCAGGTGAGTAACAGGTATTGTTTCCTTTCTTTTGCAGGACATGATGGCTTGGAAGTTCAGGTGAGTGATTTCTGACAAAAACATTCAAGTTTGCAGGTTCCAGAGAATGAGTTCCAGTCTTTTTCAAAAGGGGCTATTTCACTAGGGATCAAATGAGAAAAAAGGATTTAGAAATGCACTGAGCAAGAGCAAAGAGTTAACACCAGGGGTGACAATGATCTGAGAGTGAATGAGCAAATGGAAAAAAAAAATGGTGCCTCCACCTAAAATTGGGGAAAAGCAGGACAAAGCCAGCCTAACTCTGCACCTGAGAAAAGAGAGAGGGAAAAAGAAGTTAGAGACAGAGGGAGAAAAAGGGGAAAGCCAGACCCGCCAGGACCATGGCAGGCTGACACATAATCAGCCATGTCAGTCGTTGGCATGTGTCCAAAGACACAACCAACATACCAATGATTTATTCATTCAGAGACCAGGTTGCCAGTCATCATTGTACGGTCATATGCTAATCTTAGTGCATAGTTAGCTCATATATCAGTCACTAACAACAGAAGCATTGCATTGTAAATAAAAAGACTGTGTGTTTTTTTACTCAGATACTGCAAAAGCAAAAAAAATGCATATATATATATATATATATATATATATATATATATATATATATATATATATATATATATATATATATATATATATATATATATATGTATATATACACATATATAAATTAATGACACTAAAATTTATTAAAGGTTTCTGCCAAACAGTTAGTTTTTTATATTTTCATGACCCTCTCCTTTAAAAAAAAAAAAAAAAGAGGATGGGCAGTCAAGCTCAGAATGGCAAAATAACCATAAATTCACCTTGGACATCCCTATAATTCTCACAATCAGATGTTGCAGATTTAGCACAGTGTTTACCTCACATTCTTGTCCAGTCCATTTCTGCTTTATTAAGTCTTCTCACATCTCTTTTCCCTTTCCTTTTTTTTTTTGAATCCATCCATCCAGTCTCTTCAGTTGGAGCCTATCCCAGCTGTCATAGAGCAAGAGGCAGGGTATACCATGTACAAGTCACCAGCCTCTCACAGGGTTAACATAAAAAGACAGACAACCATTCACACCTATAGTATAGGCAATTTAGAATCACCAGTTAACCTAACCCCACTAACCGCGTGTCTTTGGACTGTGGGAAGACACCGGAGTACCTGGAGAAAACCCACACAGACACAGGGATGCAAACTCAACAGAGAGAGGCCAACATGGTTTTGAATCCAGACCTTCTTGCTGTGAGGCAACAGTGCTAAACACTGTGCTGCCATGCTGCCCCTGTTTGAAGCAGAGTGTCTTTTTCTTTCTTTTTAACAAGCAAAAAGTCAAAGGCATTAAAAATGAGCCCATCTTTATGTACAGATCCTGGAGGCATTAAGATTAGTGATAATAATTTTCAGACATACATTAGCTACAATGAAAAAAATTATGTCAACTCTGCCTGAAAAACACTGCCATGCCTTGCAAGCTAAACACCTGCTGCACCAGCACTGGAAAAAACAAACTTCAGACTATCCAAGAAAACCTGCTGTGACCTGAGGTCTTCCTTGAGTGGTGATCAGATGCTGTCCACAAAAATTTACAGGAAAACAAACTCAACTTCAGTTCTTTATTGATTAAATCTAATGTTGTCAGTACTCTCCATATTAATAAAATTAATTAATTCATCCAAGAGAACACACAAAAGGTGGCGCAAAACACAGAGAACAGAAAGTCTTGGCAGGTGAGTTTTATTTTCATATTTAAAAAACATATGTTCAAAAATGTAAAAAGTTCACGTCTATACAGTATATATACATGAGGGGGACAAAAATAGCCAAGTGACCCTCACCCCAACCGGAAGAGCTGTTTTGCGGCATCACACACTGATTTCACTTTCTTCTTCTTCTTCCCTCTACAAAGCCCATTTCCCAGAATCACAGACTCTGCCTCTCCAGCAGCTGTGGCTCAAGACCAAAAGCTTGCAGAGTTGTATCATTTGGGCACATAAATTACATTAATATGAATATCACTTTAAAGCTTCCAGCTACAGTTTTAATATGAGATCTGATTAGTATATGAGAGGTTGATTTTAAAAATCAGCTGTGTTGCACAGAGCCATGAGTCAGGCCTTTCACTGTGTCTTCCTTTTTTTATTCAACAAGCCCATTTCCCAGAATCACAGACTCTTCTTGTTCAGCAGCTTTGGATAAAAAATATTATGCAGAGTGAGTTCTCTGTCATATTTTCTGCTCTTTTCCTTTAACATTTCATTTTTGGCATTTTTCTTTTTTTTCCCTCCAGTTCAGTTTCAGTTTGCATCAGAGAGTGGGCATGCAGGTGAGTAACAGGTATTGTTTCCTTTCTTTTGCAGGACATGATGGCTTGGAAGTTCAGGTGAGTGATTTCTGACAAAAACATTCAAGTTTGCAGGTTCCAGAGAATGAGTTCCAGTCTTCTTCAAAAGGGGCTATTTCACTAGGGATCAAATGAGAAAAAAGGATTTAGAAATGCACTGAGCAAGAGCAAAGAGTTAAAACCAGGGGTGACAATGATCTGATAGTGAATGAGCAAATGGAAAAAAAAATGGTGCCTCCACCTAAAATTGGGGAAAAGCAGGACAAAGCCAGCCTAACTCTGCACCTGAGAGAAGAGAGAGGGAAAAAGAAGTTAGAGACAGAGGGAGAAAAAGGGGAAAGCCAGACCCGCCAGGACCATGGCAGGCTGACACATAATCAGCCATGTCAGTCGTTGGCATGTGTCCAAAGACACAACCAACATACCAATGATTTATTCATTCAGAGACCAGGTTGCCAGTCATCATTGTACGGTCATATGCTAATCTTAGTGCATAGTTAGCTCATATATCAGTCACTGACAACAGAAGCATTGCATTGTAAATAAAAAGACTGCGTGTTTTTTTACTCAGATACTGTAAAAGAAAAAAAATGCATTTATATATATATATATAAATATATATATATACACACATATATAAATTAATGACACTAAAATTTATTAAAGGTTTCTGCCAAACAGTTAGTTTTTTATATTTTCATGACCCTCTCCTTTAAAAAAAAAAAAAAAAAGAGGATGGGCAGTCAAGCTCAGAATGGCAAAATAACCATAAATTCACCTTGGACATCCCTATAATTCTCACAATCAGATGTTGCAGATTTAGCACAGCGTTTACCTCACATTCTTGTCCAGTCCATTTCTGCTTTATTAAGTCTTCTCACATCTCTTTTCCCTTTCCTTTTTTTTTTTGAATCCATCCATCCAGTCTCTTCAGTTGGAGCCTATCCCAGCTGTCATAGAGCAAGAGGCAGGGTATACCATGTACAAGTCACCAGCCTCTCACAGGGTTAACATAAAAAGACAGACAACCATTCACACCTATAGTATAGGCAATTTAGAATCACCAGTTAACCTAACCCCACTAACTGCGTGTCTTTGGACTGTGGGAAGACACCGGAGTACCTGGAGAAAACCCACACAGACACAGGGATGCAAACTCAACAGAGAGAGGCCAACATGGTTTTGAATCCAGACCTTCTTGCTGTGAGGCAACAGTGCTAAACACTGTGCTGCCATGCTGCCCCTGTTTGAAGCAGAGTGTCTTTTTTCTTTCTTTTTAACAAGCAAAAAGTCAAAGGCATTAAAAATGAGCCCATCTTTATGTACAGATCCTGGAGGCATTAAGATTAGTGATAATAATTTTCAGACATACATTAGCTACAATGAAAAAAATTATGTCAACTCTGCCTGAAAAACACTGCCATGCCTTGCAAGCTAAACACCTGCTGCACCAGCACTGGAAAAAACAAACTTCAGACTATCCAAGAAAACCTGCTGTGACCTGAGGTCTTCCTTGAGTGGTGATCAGATGCTGTCCACAAAAATTTACAGGAAAACAAACTCAACTTCAGCTCTTTATTGATTAAATCTAATGTTGTCAGTACTCTCCATATTAATAAAATTAATTAATTCATCCAAGAGAACACACAAAAGGTGGAGCAAAACACAGAGAACAGAAAGTCTTGGCAGGTGAGTTTTATTTTCATATTTAAAAAACATATGTTCAAAAATGTAAAAGTTCAAGTCTATACAGTATATATACATGAGGGGGACAAAAATAGCCAAGTGATCATTAAGATCATTGCATCTCCAGTATTTGCTGTGAGGCTGAAGGAGTCCTTCTAACAGCAGTGGTTCACGTCTGCAGTGCAGTCCTCCAGTTTGAAGGCGGCGTCTTGTTTAGCTTGAAGCAGTACTCTGACCAGCAGTCGTCGTGCTCACAGCTCCGTTCTTCCCGTCCCTGAATAAACAAGTGTGTTGGTCAGTGAAAAGCAGCACAGACCCTTAGTTTGTCATGTTCACACAGAGTTGTGTGATGTGTGTAGTGGGAGCATTCAAGCTGAACTTAGCCTACCTGTTTTGATTTTTAAGAATGAGTCGTCCAAGTGGTGACTCTGGATTCACGCACTTCTTTGTATCGGTTTTTATGGTAACACTGAAAAAGAAGAAAGAGGTACATTAGGAAGGAGCTGAAGAATGCAGCAGAATCATGGCTCAGGTCATCTCGTGAACTCACATGATCTCTGTACGTGGACAGAAGATACTCGGGTGGTAAATGACCGGCTCATCCTTGATGAGCTTTGGGCTGATCCTGCCAATGTAATTGTAACACTTGCATTTGTTAGATCTGCTGGCTGGTTGTGCTGTGGAGGAAAAAAAAGATCATTACCTCTTGATCCTCTTTAAGTCAGACAACAGCCAAAATACTCATTAATATAAACAGGGTAAGAAGAAAGAAGAAAAACTGAAGTTTTCACAGTACCTTGTGCACAGAGGACAAGCAGGCAGGTTAGGAAGGCAGTGATTGAGTTCATAGTTGCAGCTGGAGGCAGATTCACTGTTCACTGTCTGTCTTGAGTCTTGACTCCTGATGGTGTGAAGCTGGAAACAGCCTTCTTATATACAGTGACTGCACCAGTGACCCTCACCCCAACCGGAAGAGCTGTTTTGCGGCATCACACACTGATTTCACTTTCTTCTTCTTCTTCCCTCTACAAAGCCCATTTCCCAGAATCACAGACTCTGCCTCTCCAGCAGCTGTGGCTCAAGACCAAAAGCTTGCAGAGTTGTATCATTTGGGCACATAAATTACATTAATATGAATATCACTTTAAAGCTTCCAGCTACAGTTTTAATATGAGATCTGATTAGTATATGAGAGGTTGATTTTAAAAATCAGCTGTGTTGCACAGAGCCATCAGTCAGGCCTTTCACTGTGTCTTCCTTTTTTTATTCAACAAGCCCATTTCCCAGAATCACAGACTCTTCTTGTTCAGCAGCTTTGGATAAAAAATATTATGCAGAGTGAGTTCTCTGTCATATTTTCTGCTCTTTTCCTTTAACATTTCATTTTCGGCATTTTTCTTTTTTTTCCCTCCAGTTCAGTTTCAGTTTGCATCAGAGAGTGGGCATGCAGGTGAGTAACAGGTATTGTTTCCTTTCTTTTGCAGGACATGATGGCTTGGAAGTTCAGGTGAGTGATTTCTGACAAAAACATTCAAGTTTGCAGGTTCCAGAGAATGAGTTCCAGTCTTTTTCAAAAGGGGCTATTTCACTAGGGATCAAATGAGAAAAAAGGATTTAGAAATGCACTGAGCAAGAGCAAAGAGTTAACACCAGGGGTGACAATGATCTGAGAGTGAATGAGCAAATGGAAAAAAAAAAATGGTGCCTCCACCTAAAATTGGGGAAAAGCAGGACAAAGCCAGCCTAACTCTGCACCTGAGAAAAGAGAGAGGGAAAAAGAAGTTAGAGACAGAGGGAGAAAAAGGGGAAAGCCAGACCCGCCAGGACCATGGCAGGCTGACACATAATCAGCCATGTCAGTCATTGGCATGTGTCCAAAGACACAACCAACATACCAATGATTTATTCATTCAGAGACCAGGTTGCCAGTCATCATTGTACGGTCATATGCTAATCTTAGTGCATAGTTAGCTCATATATCAGTCACTGACAACAGAAGCATTGCATTGTAAATAAAAAGACTGCGTGTTTTTTACTCAGATACTGCAAATGCAAAAAAATGCATATATATATATATATATATATATATATATATATATATATATATATATATATATATATATATATATATATATATATATACACATATATAAATTAATGACACTAAAATTTATTAAAGGTTTCTGCCAAACAGTTAGTTTTTTATATTTTCATGACCCTCTCCTTTAAAAAAAAAAAAAGAGGATGGGCAGTCAAGCTCAGAATGGCAAAATAACCATAAATTCACCTTGGACATCCCTATAATTCTCACAATCAGATGTTGCAGATTTAGCACAGCGTTTACCTCACATTCTTGTCCAGTCCATTTCTGCTTTATTAAGTCTTCTCACATCTCTTTTCCCTTTCCTTTTTTTTTTGAATCCATCCATCCAGTCTCTTCAGTTGGAGCCTATCCCAGCTGTCATAGAGCAAGAGGCAGGGTATACCATGTACAAGTCACCAGCCTCTCACAGGGTTAACATAAAAAGACAGACAACCATTCACACCTATAGTATAGGCAATTTAGAATCACCAGTTAACCTAACCCCACTAACTGCGTGTCTTTGGACTGTGGGAAGACACCGGAGTACCTGGAGAAAACCCACACAGACACAGGGATGCAAACTCAACAGAGAGAGGCCAACATGGTTTTGAATCCAGCCCTTCTTGCTGTGAGGCAACAGTGCTAAACACTGTGCTGCCATGCTGCCCCTGTTTGAAGCAGAGTGTCTTTTTTCTTTCTTTTTAACAAGCAAAAAGTCAAAGGCATTAAAAATGAGCCCATCTTTATGTACAGATCCTGGAGGCATTAAGATTAGTGATAATAATTTTCAGACATACATTAGCTACAATGAAAAAAATTATGTCAACTCTGCCTGAAAAACACTGCCATGCCTTGCAAGCTAAACACCTGCTGCACCAGCACTGGAAAAAACAACCTTCAGACTATCCAAGAAAACCTGCTGTGACCTGAGGTCTTCCTTGAGTGGTGATCAGATGCTGTCCACAAAAATTTACAGGAAAACAAACTCAACTTCAGTTCTTTATTGATTAAATCTAATGTTGTCAGTACTCTCCATATTAATAAAATTAATTAATTCATCCAAGAGAACACACAAAAGGTGGAGCAAAACACAGAGAACAGAAAGTCTTGGCAGGTGAGTTTTATTTTCATATTTAAAAAACACATGTTCAAAATTGTAAAAAGTTCAAGTCTATACAGTATATATACATGAGGGGGACAAAAATAGCCAAGTGACCCTCACCCCAACCGGAAGAGCTGTTTTGCGGCATCACACACTGATTTCACTTTCTTCTTCTTCTTCCCTCTACAAAGCCCATTTCCCAGAATCACAGACTCTGCCTCTCCAGCAGCTGTGGCTCAAGACCAAAACCTTGCAGAGTTGTATCATTTGGGCACATAAATTACATTAATATGAATATCACTTTAAAGCTTCCAGCTACAGTTTTAATATGAGATCTGATTAGTATATGAGAGGTTGATTTTAAAAATCAGCTGTGTTGCACAGAGCAATGAGTCAGGCCTTTCACTGTGTCTTCCTTTTTTTATTCAACAAGCCCATTTCCCAGAATCACAGACTCTTCTAGTTCAGCAGCTTTGGATAAAAAATATTATGCAGAGTGAGTTCTCTGTCATATTTTCTGCTCTTTTCCTTTAACATTTCATTTTTGGCATTTTTCTTTTTTTTCCCTCCAGTTCAGTTTCAGTTTGCATCAGAGAGTGGGCATGCAGGTGAGTAACAGGTATTGTTTCCTTTCTTTTGCAGGACATGATGGCTTGGAAGTTCAGGTGAGTGATTTCTGACAAAAACATTCAAGTTTGCAGGTTCCAGAGAATGAGTTCCAGTCTTTTTCAAAAGGGGCTATTTCACTAGGGATCAAATGAGAAAAAAGGATTTAGAAATGCACTGAGCAAGAGCAAAGAGTTAACACCAGGGGTGACAATGATCTGAGAGTGAATGAGCAAATGGAAAAAAAAAATGGTGCCTCCACCTAAAATTGGGGAAAAGCAGGACAAAGCCAGCCTAACTCTGCACCTGAGAGAAGAGAGAGGGAAAAAGAAGTTAGAGACAGAGGGAGAAAAAGGGGAAAGCCAGACCCGCCAGGACCATGGCAGGCTGACACATAATCAGCCATGTCAGTCGTTGGCATGTGTCCAAAGACACAACCAACATACCAATGATTTATTCATTCAGAGACCAGGTTGCCAGTCATCATTGTACGGTCATATGCTAATCTTAGTGCATAGTTAGCTCATATATCAGTCACTGACAACAGAAGCATTGCATTGTAAATAAAAAGACTGCGTGTTTTTTTACTCAGATACTGCAAAAGAAAAAAAATGCATATATATATATATATATATATATATATATATATATATATATATATATATATATATATATATATATATATATATATATATATATATATATATATATACACATATATAAATTAATGACACTAAAATTTATTAAAGGTTTCTGCCAAACAGTTTTTTATATTTTCATGACCCTCTCCTTTAAAAAAAAAAAAAAAAAAGAGGATGGGCAGTCAAGCTCAGAATGGCAAAATAACCATAAATTCACCTTGGACATCCCTATAATTCTCACAATCAGATATTGCAGATTTAGCACAGCGTTTACCTCACATTCTTGTCCAGTCCATTTCTGCTTTATTAAGTCTTCTCACATCTCTTTTCCCTTTCCTTTTTTTTTGAATCCATCCATCCAGTCTCTTCAGTTGGAGCCTATCCCAGCTGTCATAGAGCAAGAGGCAGGGTATACCATGTACAAGTCACCAGCCTCTCACAGGGTTAACATAAAAAGACAGACAACCATTCACACCTATAGTATAGGCAATTTAGAATCACCAGTTAACCTAACCCCACTAACTGCGTGTCTTTGGACTGTGGGAAGACACCGGAGTACCTGGAGAAAACCCACACAGACACAGGGATGCAAACTCAACAGAGAGAGGCCAACATGGTTTTGAATCCAGACCTTCTTGCTGTGAGGCAACAGTGCTAAACACTGTGCTGCCATGCTGCCCCTGTTTGAAGCAGAGTGTCTTTTTTCTTTCTTTTTAACAAGCAAAAAGTCAAAGGCATTAAAAATGAGCCCATCTTTATGTACAGATCCTGGAGGCATTAAGATTAGTGATAATAATTTTCAGACATACATTAGCTACAATGAAAAAAATTATGTCAACTCTGCCTGAAAAACACTGCCATGCCTTGCAAGCTAAACACCTGCTGCACCAGCACTGGAAAAAACAAACTTCAGACTATCCAAGAAAACCTGCTGTGACCTGAGGTCTTCCTTGAGTGGTGGTCAGATGCTGTCCACAAAAATTTACAGGAAAACAAACTCAACTTCAGTTCTTTATTGATTAAATCTAATGTTGTCAGTACTCTCCATATTAATAAAATTAATTAATTCATCCAAGAGAACACACAAAAGGTGGAGCAAAACACAGAGAACAGAAAGTCTTGGCAGGTGAGTTTTATTTTCATATTTAAAAAACATATGTTCAAAAATGTAAAAGTTCAAGTCTATACAGTATATATACATGAGGGGGACAAAAATAGCAAAGTGATCATTAAGATCATTGCATCTCCAGTATTTGCTGTGAGGCTGAAGGAGTCCTTCTAACAGCAGTGGTTCACGTCTGCAGTGCAGTCCTCCAGTTTGAAGGCGGCGTCTTGTTTAGCTTGAAGCAGTACTCTGACCAGCAGTCGTCGTGCTCACAGCTCCGTTCTTCCCGTCCCTGAATAAACAAGTGTGTTGGTCAGTGAAAAGCAGCACAGACCCTTAGTTTGTCATGTTCACACAGAGTTGTGTGATGTGTGTAGCGGGAGCATTCAAGCTGAACTTAGCCTACCTGTTTTGATTTTTAAGAATGAGTCGTCCAAGTGGTGACTCTGGATTCACGCACTTCTTTGTATCGGTTTTTATGGTAACACTGAAAAAGAAGAAAGAGGTAAATTAGGAAGGAGCTGAAGAATGCAGCAGAATCATGGCTCAGGTCATCTCGTGAACTCACATGATCTCTGTACGTGGACAGAAGATACTCGGGTGGTAAATGACCGGCTCAGCCTTGATGAGCTTTGGGCTGATCCTGCCAATGTAATTGTAACACTTGCATTTGTTAGATCTGCTGGCTGGTTGTGCTGTGGAGGAAAAAAAAGATCATTACCTCTTGATCCTCTTTAAGTCAGACAACAGCCAAAATACTCATTAATATAAACAGGGTAAGAAGAAAGAAGAAAAACTGAAGTTTTCACAGTACCTTGTGCACAGAGGACAAGCAGGCAGGTTAGGAAGGCAGTGATTGAGTTCATAGTTGCAGCTGGAGGCAGATTCACTGTTCACTGTCTGTCTTGAGTCTTGACTCCTGATGGTGTGAAGCTGGAAACAGCCTTCTTATATACAGTTGACTGCACCAGTGACCCTCACCCCAACCGGAAGAGCTGTTTTGCGGCATCACACACTGATTTCACTTTCTTCTTCTTCTTCCCTCTACAAAGCCCATTTCCCAGAATCACAGACTCTGCCTCTCCAGCAGCTGTGGCTCAAGACCAAAAGCTTGTTGTATCATTTGGGCACTTAAATTACATTAATATGAATATCACTTTAAAGCTTCCAGCTACAGTTTTAATATGAGATCTGATTAGTATGTGAGAGGTTGATTTTAAAAATCAGCTGTGTTGCACAGAGCCATCAGTCAGGCTTTTCACTGTGTCTTCCTTTTTTTATTCAACAAGCCCATTTCCCAGAATCACAGACTCTTCTTGTTCAGCAGCTTTGGATAAAAAAATATTGTGCAGAGTGAGTTCTCTGTCATATTTTCTGCTCTTTTAAACATTTCATTTTCGGCAGTTAAAGCCAGAGTAAAACATTTCTTGGATATTTTATTTTGTTGTAGTTAGTTTTGTAAGTCCACATTATTGTTTCAGTTTTCATAGCTGAAACATATCGTGTCCATGTGTCCATTTGTACAAGAAATCATTTCGTGCTCTGATATGAATGCTAGAAATGATCAAATTTTTCAGTTTTAATTTCACTGAGGTGACTTCATGCAAGGACCCAATACTACAGACTATGACTCATACTGATGCCATGCATAGTGAACAAAAGGCTTTAATACTGACTCCTAATATTTTTGCCCGACTCAAATTAAATTCAAATTAAAAATTGTTTAAAAATGTTAAACTATTTTCTGTATTTCACTGGTAACTAGTGTGACTGCACCAACACAAAAGTGTTGTTTTGTTTCCTTATACTAGTTAAAAGCATGTAAGACCTGGTGGTACCATGTACAAGGAGTTGCAGTAGTACAATTAGGTTTTGATAGGCTTGGATAACTCTATGTATGTCCTTATATGATAAAACTAGCTTGAATTTAGCTGTGGTTTTCAGCTGATAGAAGTGACCCTTCACAAAATAGTATCAGGCATCATAAAAAGTAGTAAGATCAGATTTTTGGTATATTAACAGATGGGGTCTACTTGCACTACTGTGAACCTGTCATGACACAGCTGCTCTACTAGCTCACACATTATTTCTCTAGCTACTATATTTAAAATGTATAAAGGCACATATACTGTTACTACTACAGCTGCGAATAACTAGTAAAGAGTGTTCAAACCCATCATTAATACAAAGCATATTATGAATACAAACTTTTATCATAAAATTTATGTCATGATAAAAGTAATGTGCCTTTGATTACAGTGTGTGCTTAACCAAGAATTCCCACAGATACACAGATGAGACTTTAATGAGTGATTTATGGCAGTAGGCAGATTTTGCTCAGTAACAACATCACCTCTGTTGTTTATTGGGTGTGTTGTTCTCTAACTTCTGATGATATATAATTCCCTGTTTGTTTGTTTTTATTTTCAGCAGATCCCTTAATGCCTTTAAAGAAAGGGAAGTGAAATTGAAGGAAACATGCTGAGGGAAAGCACCATTCACAATAAACTCTGCATTGAAAGTACTAACATGATGATGAAATCTGAATGGAGCTGACTTTTCACAGATGATGAAATCAGATGGTCACAGGTTCTGACAAGAAACCAGAGAAACGTGACTTATGAAATATTATGGCACCTGCTTTTCATGCAAATGTATAATTTCTGATTGGGGCATGGAAATGTGTGATATCAGCTTGTAATCCCTCTCACCTTTACTCAGCTTTTACCACTTTAATATAAACAAACTGTGAAAATCTTCCATGAAATAATAAAAAACTATTTAGCATTATCAGTGTTATTTTAAGCTTCATTTACAGTATACAACACCACAACACAGCACAGTTGTTTCTAAATGCTTTATATTGTACTTTTCAGAAGTTATATCTCCAGCTGTTGCACTGTAGCCCTCAAAATAAAGGCTCTACCTCTTTGTTTTCAGAAGGTGCAGTAAGTATACAAGTGAAACAAGGCAACACTATGATCTCACACCACACTTGTATCACTTGTATTGGTTGTTTTGATGCTATTTAGAATTTTGTAGGCGATTTTAATTGAGTAACAATTATTTAATGATTTTACACTAAGAGGTGCAGCACATTATTTTGTCTTATGACCAATGATGACAATAAAAAACTGTTGACATATTAAAGAAACGCTCTGCCTTTAAATAAGTGTTCTGGATTACAAAGTAACAGAGCAGTATTTTATTTACCTGTTTAAGTGCAGCTAAGTGGCCATAATTAACTCATTTAGGAAGCTAAAACAATTAAACTTCTCATGGTATTATCACATGAATCTATATTAATCTACAGCACAATAAAAAAGCATTTCCCCATAATAAAACTTACATCTTACTGATCTACACAAATTGTCTGATTATTTGGGGTGGCTGTAGCTCAGGAGGTAGTGCAGGTCATCTACTTATCAGAAGGTTGGTGGTTTGATCCCTGCCTACTCCATTCTGCATGCCAAACCCTAAGCTGCTTTCTGACGTATCCTCTGGAGTGTGATTGTTAGATTGTATGCACTTAGGCATAGAAATACCGTAAGTGCTTGTATAAATGGGTGAATAAGGCATGTTGATTAAGGTGCTTTGAGTGCTCAAATTAGAGTAGAAAGGCACTATATAAAAACCAGTCCATTTACCATGTGACAGGCTTGGCCTTGATGACCTTGTGCACAGAGGACAAGCAGGCAGGTTAGAAAGGCAGTGACTGAGTTCATAGTTGTGGTTTCACTCCCCCACTGTTGTGCAGGATGGCACACTGTTTTCATTTTCTCCTTCGTTTTCTCTCTAAGAAACCCATTTCCCAGAATCACAGACTCACTAGTAGCTTTAGCTAAAAAGAAAAAAAAATCTACAGACTGAATCTTTATCATATTGTCCACATGACAAGCAGAAGTCAGTGTGGAAAATAAATTATATCAGTTCATAATGCAGAATGAATAGCTTGCACATTTGAAAAGAGCCAAGTGAGATTTGCCTTGTACAAATGTCCATTTTCACATTTGTAAATCCATTGACACAAACTTTGCATGTCTTCATGCCTCAACAGCTCTTATAAGGCTATTCTTTAACTTTCAGTTGAGCGACTGACCAACCATATCATATCATGATATGGTTGCACCATGGGCCTGCTGTTTTGTTACTTTTTCTGTCTGTTTTCTGGAGGTGGGCTGGTGTCATTGTGGTGCTCTACTGCCAGACCAAGCACTGTAGAGTGAGTGTTATGTTAAAAGGTAACAAAGAACTGTGTGTGAAACTATAGCTAACTCTTTACACAGAGGAAAATCCTTTGATAGCTTAGCCATTGCTACACTAATTGTAGTGTTTTCCCCATTTATTCTCCAAACAACAGTTGACTCAGGGCGCTTTAGATTGTAAGGTAAAGACCCTACAATAACAAAGAGAAAATGACATCAATCAGATGACCCCCTATGAGCAAGCACTTAGTGACAGTGGGAAGTAGAAACTCCCTTTTAACAGGAAGAAACCCCTGACAGAACCAGGCTCATGAGCATCCATCTGCTGCAACTGGTTGGGGGTAAAGGGAGGGAGACAGGACAAAAGACACACTGTGGAAGAGAGACAGAGATTAATAATAACAAATGATGAAATGCACAGTGCATCCTCAGCAAGCCTAAGCCTACTGCAGCATAACTAAGGGAGGGTTCAGGGTCAAAAAGTCCAATTTTAAGCCAAATCTTAAAAGTGGAGAGGGTTCCCTGAATATGTCTCCCAACCTGGGATCTGGTTCCACAGAAAAAGGGCCTGAAAACTGAAGGCTTTGTCTCCCATTCCAACCACAACTTTGAGTTGATAGATAAATATGCTGGGGCAGCAGGTTAGCATGGTGGTTGACACTGTTGTCTCACAGTTAGAAAGTCTGGGTTCAAATCCACCTTGGCCTGGGAGTTTGCATATTCTTGGCCCAGGAATTTGCATATTTTGCCCGTGTTTGTGTGGGTTTTCTCTGGGTGCTCCAGTTTCCTCCCACAGTCCAATGACATGCAGCTACTGAGGTGTACCCTGCCTCTCATGCTATGACAGCAGGGATAGGCTCCAGCCATTACCTTCACATACATGGTAATGTGGTAAACATGGACACGTGTGTGGATTTAATGTGACTCCCACTTGTGATTATGACATGTACTTTACTGAGCAAGAGGACATGTTAGTTTATCAAAGTATTCATTTTTACATAAATACTGCATAAAAAGACACCAAGGACATCCCACCTTTGCTTCAGTTGCTTTAATGTTGTTAAAATCAACTTTTTGCTCAGTGATAAGAAGTATATGCACTTCTCTTCATTCATTCATATAGTATACAATGTTTACACTTACCACACTGTGTGTGGTTAGCTAGGAAACCACAAGGATGCAAAGTCAAGACTTCACTGCATTCCAAAGCAATTATTTCTCTTATGCATTGTCAATATGTGTCCCCCATTTCAAATTATTAGCATAGATTTCTGTGGAAATGGGATGTGAAACTGAAACAAACTGACCGAGAAAAACACCATCCCCATTACCTCAAATAAACTTTGTATAAACTCTATGAAATTAGGTTTGGACTCACAGTGCCTTGTGGAGAGAGAAAAAAAAGGAGTTTGACAGTTGAATCCAAAAATCTGACTGCATCAAAAATCTTCATTCAAGCATGTTTATTACAAAAGCTAAGACAGATGGGTTGAGTGATGAATTTTTAGGTACAGGTTAGATTACTTCCACATTGAAGACCTCTGATACATAGCAGATTAATAAAGAGAGATTGATCATATTTAAGAAATAAGCATTAATTAATGGTAGGACTTCTTTGAGCAGTCTTGTAGAAATGGAGTCTAACAGACAAGTTGATGGCTTGGAGGAAGCAACTACTGAAGTTAACTCAGAAAGATAAACTGGAGAGAAAGAGTCTAAATAAATATCAGTAGTACTGAAAGTAGCTGTGTGAATAATGTGCATAATGATATATCTGTGAGATGGTTATGAATATTATTTTTTCCAATGGTTAATTTTTATTTGTAAAGAAATTCGTGAAGTCATTACCATCCATCCATCTATCCATTTTCTTCCTCTTATTTGGGGCAGGGGCAGCAGCCCAAGAAAAGAAGTCCAGACTTCCCTCTCCCCAGCAACCTCCACCAGCTCGTCCGGAGGGGTCCCAAGGCGTTACCAGGCCAGCCGAGAGATATAATCTCTCCAGCATGTCGTGGGTCTACCCCGGGGCCTCCTCCTGGTAGGACATGCCCGGAACCCCTCACCCAAGAGACGCCATAGACCATAGGTGAGGGTAGGAACATAGATCGACCAGTAAATCGACAGCTTCGCTTTTATGCTCAGCTCCCTCCTCACCATGACAGACTGGTGCAGCGTCCTCATCACTGCAGACACTGCCCTGATCTGTCTGTCGATCTCCCATTCCCCTCTCCCATCACTCGTGAATAAGACCCCGAGATACTTAAACTCCTTCCTGAGATGGAGAGGGCACTCCACCCTTTTCCAGCTGAGGACCATGGCCTCAGAATTAGAAGTGCTGATTCTCATGCCAGCTGCTTCACACTCGGCTGTGAACCGTTCCACTGCGAGCTGGAGGCCACCCCCCGATGAAGCCAACAGGACCGCATCATCTACAAAAAGCAGAGGAGATTCTGAGGCCACCAAGGAAGAAGCCTTCTGCTACAGTACATGGCTACACCTAGAAAGTCTGTCAATAAAAATTATGAACAGAATTGGTGACAGGGCAGCCCTGGCAGAGGTGACCCCTACGACGCCTCCTGTGGGTGGTGGGCCTACAGAAGGGCGAGCCCATGTCGTCTCTTCGGGCTGCGCCCAGCCGAGCACCACAGGCTAATGACCGGCCATCAGACGCTCTCACTGGAGCTCCCTCCATAGACCTGGCTCCAGGGTGGGGCCCCAGTAGCCCTATCCCAGGCTGAATAAACAGTTCCCTCATTGCCATTTCCATAGGGGGTCTTCTGAATCGCTCTTTGTCTGCTTACTAGTTAAGTTTAAAGGACTATTTGGCTCAACAGAGCTCTGACTCATTGTCAGCCTGGCTATAGTGCTTTAAAAAAACCTGGGGTTACTCTTATTTTCGTCAATCAGTGATAAATAGTAAGGTGTCCTACCTTTACGGGGAGCTTTTTTTTTTTTAATAAAAAAACAAACTCTTTTTCCAGACTAAATGAATATCTTCTAAATTAGAGAGATGCCATTTCCTGTCCAAACTATGGGTTATCTGCTTTAAGCTGTGCATTTGTGAGCTGTACCAAGCACTTCTGATTTCAGGGTTTCTTTTTTCAGAGAAGCCACAGTATCCAGATTCTTACGCATTGAAGATCTAAAACTACTGATGAGATAGTTTACCTCTGTGGGAGTAGAGTTTAGATAGCTGCTCTACACTATGTTGGCGCATGGCATTGAAGAAGCCAATAATGGATTTAGTTACAGCACTTTCAGCAAGACATCTACTGTAATAAAATTTACTTCCACTGTTGTGTAATCCATTAAAGTAAATGTAAATGCTATTGAGAAATGATCAGACAGGAGGGAATTTTCAGGGAATACTGTTAAATGTTCAGTTTCTATGCCATATGCCATAACAAGATCCAGAGTGTGATTAAAGTGGTGAGTGGGCTCCTTTACAATTTGAGAGAAGCCAATTGAGTCTCATAATCAATTGAATGCAGTGTTGAGGCTGTCATTTTCAGCATCTATATGGATGTTAAAATCACCCAATATAATGATTTTATCTGAACTGAGCACTAAATCAGATAAAAAGTCTGAGAAATCAGATAGAAGCTTTAAATATGGGCCAGGTGGACATTAGATAACAACAAAAAGCTGTTTTTTGAGTTTTCCAATTAGGGTTTAAAAGGCTAAGTGTCAAGCTTTCAAATGAGTTCAAACTCTGTCTGGGACTTTGATTAATTAATAAGCTGGAGTGGAAGAGTGCTGCTACCCCTCCTCCACAGCCTGTGCTTCAAGCATTGAGGCAGAATAAATCAAAGCTTTGATCAGTTATTAAATAATTTACTAAGAGGGACCTGTTAGTAAAGACTTAATGTTTAATAATCCATATTTATCTGTTTTCCTCTTACAGTTGAGGATGCTACATTGTTCTTTCTTTGTAAATTTGAAATGCTCATAAAGGTTGTTTTGGAACAAATAACTGATATTGTCATTCGGATTGGAGGAGATGTTGAAATTTTTATTCTTAACCCTTTACCCCTACCCATTCTAGAACATGCACTTCAACTGGTAGCAGCAAAGTCTGGTTGCTCTGATTTTTACATTACTTTACATAACATTACTTTATTTTTGTTGCATTTTTATCAATTTGTCAAGTGCTGATGGATACTTCTGTGGGTAGAAGAGTTTACTCAAGAGCTTTTTTCCTTGAAATGGAGCAAATCTGGAAGATACCACCCTGTTCCAGCTGAAATAAAGAGGTGTTTTTGTGGTTGCCTTACTGGTGCAAGGCAAAAAGTGAGATATAAGTCCTTTCTGACAACAGTCATCATGGCCAATGTCAACTCTGCCCAACAACAGTGATGAGCTGGAGATATTGGTAAAGACTCAGAAAGTATACCACGAGTGTAGTCTTATGAGTTTTACTGAAACGCGGTTGAATCAAAACATCTCAGACTCTAATGTGGATCTACTTGGTTTCACCCTCGTACAGTCAGACGGAGATGCTAAAGCTAGTGGCAAGAAAAAAAAAATTGAGGGTCTGGTTTGTTTGTGAACTAGAGATTAGTTTTCTCTCAAAGATTCTTGACAGAGTAGTTGTAAAACAGCTAACTGATCATCTGCAGAGGAACCGTTTATTTGAAGAGTTTCAGTCAGGTTTCTGAATTCATCACAGTACAAGAACAGCATTATTGAAGGTCACAAATGACCTTCTTACAGCCTCTGACAGTGGACTCATCTCTGTGCTTGTCCTGTTGGACCTCAGTGTAGCTTTTGATACTGCTGACAATAACATTTTATTACAGAGATTAGAGCATGCCATAAGCATTAAGGGTGCTGCGCTGCAGTGATTTGAATCATATTTATCTAATAGACTCCATGTATATGGACCAGTTTTTTCACACTATATGCTTCCCTTGGGTGCCTAAGTAATTCAGATCAGGTTTCGCAGCTGTGGGTAGGCTGCATGGTTATTTTCTGTATTTTTATCATTTTAGTCACTTAACTATGCTTTTGTTTATAGCTTGCTCAGTTTTTAATTTCCAGCCATTGCAGATGGAAAAGTGATCATTATCAGTGGTTGTAATACAGTGTCCTTTCACCCTGGTAAGTGGTTCTGGAGAAAGTATGTCCACCTGTTATTTGATAAATATGCAACAATGTGATTTTTATTTTTAGGGGTCTGTCTCAAGGGCCGGATAGTGCCGAACACCTTCTAGCATTAGGTTGTATAACCTGCAGCGGCAGGTATTCCTGAGGGGTGTTTATATTGTTTCTGTTTACAGTATTTTGCTGCCAGTGGACAGCCCAAGGTTGCCCACTAAACTGTCTGGTTGGGAAGCTGTCTCGTTTGAGCAACTTCTTGTCAGAATTGGTCTGCGGGCCCTGACGGTGTTTCCATCAAGAGCCACAAGAAGTGCCGTTACCCCAGGTTCTTTTGTAGACTGATTGTGGTGTTGGAGCCACTGGGGTGAAACTGGCGTGGTTGGTCTTTAGCTTACAACAGGAAGTGCCTTGAGGTGACTGTTGTGATTTGGCACTATAAAAATAAAACAACTGAATTCTTCAGCCTCTGTTTCTCAAAAACAATCAAGTTTTTGTTGCAACTCATTTAATTTCATGATAAATTAAAAGTTCACATTCATCGGTGAAGACCCATATTAAAAGCACTTAAATAGCATTTAAAATCATGAAAAACTGTTAAAGTTCAAGCTTTGATTCCATAAATATGCACTTATGTTTTCATGTTCTGTTAGTGGATTAAAAGAACATTAGACTCTGGCTGTGCAGCAGGAATGTGAGTATGAGGAGGAGGATCAGTCTTCATCTGCATCATCAAAGGCCACGCCGGTCGCTTGCTGCTTTCTGCAAACACAGACAAGAGCTTGTTTTCATTCACACAAATCAGCACAATGAGTGTTCTGTTAGAGACCCACAAGAGACATGCCATACTTTTTAGCCCCTGGGTTGATAAGTGAAGAACCTGGAAGTCTTCTTTTCACTGTCACTGATGGAGCACTGTTCTGCTGCTGCCTGGGCTCAAACTCTGAAGGGGGAAGAAAACGTTTAATTACACGATTATATTTTTTAACATGACATCTACATGTCCTCCTTTACTGAAAACAATGGATCATTTTTGTTTAAACTAAGAAAATCAGCATTTATTAAAATCACTTCTGAAAATTTTAATAAAAATGTCAATTAGAAGAAATTCCCATTACTTCTGAAAATAAAGGCTACTTCATACATCATTTTATCATTACGATATTTGAGAAAACTTGAGCCAAAGGTCTTTCCATGACTGTCCATGTAGAGCTATTACTCTAGTTTATATTTGTGCTATTTTTGGACCTTTAGCTTAGCCCCTGCCACATCAAAGACATAAAAAACTAATAAAAAACTTCTCTGAAGTAAAACTGAGTGTTAAAAACTATTTGAAATCGTCCACTGTTTGTGCTACTCATGTTTTGCTTTCTTTGTTTCTTTTCTTTTCTTCTTCGTCTTCATGGTGAACTTTGGAAACAAACCTCTAGTATTCTAATTTGTGGTTTCACAGAGCGCACTTGTAAAATGGTCCAGAATGAAAATGTTAATTTACTTCTGACAATTTTCATTTTGTCTTGTTGGGGGTGAGACAATAAATCCTTTTTTTAAAAATATGGATTTTTGATGTAGTAAAACACTTAATACTAAGTAAGTACTCAGCATTAGGGATGTCACAGCAGCATTATCACTTTATGGCCTCTCCTAGTTTTCCACCACCATATCAGCTGTTTTATACACACATTATGGATTATGCACACATCAGAGAGTGCATCCTGTTTTAAATTCTCAACCAAGACCATGCATTAATGGAATACTAGCATTTTATGGGTAAACATCCATAGGCTGTATACAAAACATAGACAGCACCCATAACATTACACGCAGATATTGAACGCTGCATTCTGAAGTCTTAAAATTAGTGTGCGGTTGCTATATTGGGTTTTTTTGGAGCCAAAAGCCATTTCACAAATGTATACCTGTGGGCCGCCTTTGGTAATTTTTCACTGGGCTGACTGAAGGGGGTCCACCTGTGAGAGGACATGTGGCATGTCACAGTCAGCACTGATTTGATAACAAGTGAGTTTTAACTGCAAAAAATGGGAGTCAAGTTGCATTCACTGTCAAGCTGCGTGAGGCTGTCAGCCATCCTGAACAGCAGCTCCCTCAGCTTCTCTGTAGCCTGTGGACCTTCCAGTCTGGGCAGGGCTACACTCAGTTCTCCTGGACTGGAACCAAAGTGCAGCTCTGCACCAACCTCATGCACTGCAACAGACACATTTCCACTGCTGCAAGATGCCCTGAAGGAACAGAAGAATATTCAGCCTCACACACCTGACCACAGCTTCATCTAATACCGTATAAGAGGTGATTCATGCAGGAGATCAAAGTGTAGTCTCACCTGAGTTTGAGGATGTAATCCTCTGTAGATTTTAAGGCAAACCTCTGTCTCTGAACAAACAGACAGAGTTAGAAACAACAACAGTACACTGACTGAATGAGAAGAAACCAGAAGACTTACAAACTGCTTCAGGCTGTCTTCAGTGTACACCACACTCCAGACGTTTACAGCATCTGTCAGACTACAACACACAATGAAAACTGTTACACTGCACACGTGTGCCTACACACTGACATCTGGTTTTGACTTCCGCGCTCAATCTTTGTAGAACATACGACGTAACCTACACAAGTGGCCGGCGTTTATGCTTGTGCTACTGCATTATGTGTCAACTAGTTACCGTGTGGTCGTGTCCCGGTAGAAACAAATAAAATGCTGGGACTTCCCCCCTCCAGGTTCCTCGCTGTTTGGTTTTGGATGCAAACATATTGGCAGCTCTAGTTTTTCCCACTTCTTTGCTCATTCCCTCACTTCCATTCCGATCATTTCAATAATCTCCCTCCAGGAATTGACTTAAAGTTTTGAGTAGGCTACTTGTTTTGATGCTGTGATTATTAATATTAAGGTCAAATATAGTGCAGTTTCCGTCCTAGTCTATGGTCAAGCACAAACTTTTTTTTTTCCGGCTATCGTCGGAATAAGAAAAAGTCGGATTTTACATGAATTCTGGCTAACAGCAGCCTCTGACTCACCAAACACTAAGCATTCCGTCTTTCCTGCGTGTGTAACAAAGAAATTTAGACTGGCTCGTTCTATCCAACACGGTGCAATAGTAATTCACACTCACATCCATTTTCCTCCACGGTTCACTGGCAGCTAACAAAACCAAGGAAGAACAACACAACACATCCTTCTGTATCCTGTATCCCCGAGAGCTGTCTGTCGCATAAGGGCCAGACTGCTCTGTTCAGCGCCACCGTCTGGTGTGGATGATTACTGCATTGCCTTACAGACTGCTGTGCATAAAGTAGGCGCTTCCACTGATTCTTTGCGTACGTGCGTGTAATTCACTTCACTTCAGTTTTATAGAGCCAAATCACAACAAGCAGTCATCTCAAGGTGCTTTTATTGTAAAATAAAAACTATACAATAATTATAGAGAAAAAACAACAGTCAAAGCCCCCCAATGAACAAGCACTTGGCGACAGTGGGCAGAAAATCTCCCTTTTAAGAGGAAGAAACCCCTGACAGAACCAGGCTCAGGGAGGAGCGGTCGTCTTGGGGGTGAGGGTAGAGAGACAGGACAAAACACATGCTGTGGAAGAGAGCCAGAGATCAATGATATGTCATGTATAAACAAATAGAGAGTGAAAAATGGCGAATGAAAAAGAAACAGTGCATGATGGGAACCCCCCAGTGGTCTAGGCCTATTGCAGCATAACTAAGAGATGGTTCAGGGTCACCTGATCCCACCCTAACTATAAGTGGTCCCTAAATTAATGGCTCAAAAGAATACAATATATGAAATGCCACAAACAGCTGCCACTCAACAAGCTTTCAAACAGAAAGGAAAGAGATGGGAGCCCCAGCTAAAACAAACAAAAAAGGAAGGAGAACCAATCACGCAACGGGCTGTCAGATTCAGGCTTCTCCTTTAAATTAATTCTGACAAACTAAACTAATGAAAACCAAAACTGAAAACAGTCATGCACATAACCCCCTCTTAAAATGCGTACAATAAACAAAGCTGTATGACCAACAGATAGGTGATGCAGATGGAGATCTGGTAGGAGGAGAAGAGAAGAGCCAGGACACTGGTTGCCGAACATCGGGAAGAAGAAAAATCTGATCTCCATCTTAGCTACAGAAATGGAGACTGTGTGGAAAGGGTCTCAAATTACACATACCTGGGAGTATACATAGACAATTACCTCTCCAGGCCACACTCATCAAGTTGGCCCTGCAGCAACAAAGTGCTTCAGTGGCTATTCCACAAGAAAGCCATCCAGAGGGTCATCATTAATGCACGAAACATCATTGGCTGCCCAATTCCCTACTTCGAGAATATCTGCATACAGAACTGCATAAATACAAAAAGAGTATCACTCACATTCTCATGGATTCATCAGCCTGAGGTCAACATCTATCACAGCTTCTGCCTTTTTGTAAGCTGCAGAGGGCCATCAAGTTACTGACAAACAGACTAAGGAACAATTTTTATGCTAGAGCAATTATCACACTTAACTCTGCCTAATCACAAGAAATAGTCATTATACTATATTATAATGGTAATAATATAATAATAATATAAGCCTTTGTTATACTAATACAGAACACAAATGTAAGAACCCCTAACACCTACTACTGCATTTTCCATCCATTGCCTTAATGTTTTATTCAGTTCAGGGGCATGAACATGCTATCCTGTCAATAAACATCTCTGAGGAATGTTTCCAGCACCTTGTTGAACCATGAAAAATTAATGTAGTTCAGATGGGAAAAGGGACTAGCAAAGTGTATGAGGACCTCTAGTGGTCAAAAGTTGGATAAGGCTACCCTGACACTTACCCAGAAACCTCACCAGCAATGAATGGGGGCATTTTTCCAAGTGGTCCACGTACCTTGCAGATTGGACAGGAGAAACCTGACCTCCTGCCTGCTCTGGGTCTTGATGAAGAACCTCTTCCTAGAAACCAATAATAACTTTGTCACAGACAAGAATCTCAATATTAATCCTAGTTTATATCAATATTTTTCATGTCCACTGCCAGTACTTTTAAATTATACCTAAAGACACTTACATGACTACTATCATATGCCAGGTAGCTCATGGATACAGTTAATAAAAAAAAAGTTCTTTCCTTGAATTTACAATATGAAAAAGCTGTTGCCATGGTTGTGCTAATATTAGTACCAGTGAGACCAAGAACAACTACATCTTAACTCCATGGCTCACACAAAAAAAGAGTCAAAATGTAAAGTATGCAAACATCACATCTGTGGTGCTCTTCCTCAGCATGCTGCTCACTGATCATCACTGCTCTTCTTAACCTAGCTTCAGCAACTCCTGCCCATGTCTTCATTGTATGGCACATCAACTTTATTCCTCTGCAGTTATTCTGGACATTACCCTTGTTCTTGAAAATTGGTATCAGTACGCCACTTCTCCATTCCTCACTTTCCAAGATCGTGCTAAATAGTCTTGTTAAAAAGTCCCTGTTGTGGAAAAAAATAATTGAGCACTGACACCAAACTAATTTTCTGAGATTTATTGAAAGAAAGCTTTGCAAAGGGATCAATACAGCATGAACAGTCTTCGTACAAGGAGTGATACTGAAAAGGAAAACTAACACCTCATTTATACTCTAGTGTGGATAAAGTCTTCCTCTATTTCTCTATTCCAGCATCCCACCATCATATAGGCACCAGCATGATAATGACCTGTACCATGACCTTGGAACCAGCTTACAATTTAGTCATTTTCTCATCTTCCCACACTCAGTCTTTGTACAAGAAAACTGCAATTACATATCCACAAAGGTACACAGAGGTTATAACACTTTTCAAGAAGACAAAGTTGCTTTACAAATTTAATAAAAGCTAGAGATTAAAGATTAGTATATGTGTTTGAGCATACAGACAATATAAACAGATAAACAGACACATAATATTCACAGCGTCACACATTCATTCCAACATACACACTTCCATACATGCAAATAATTCAATTCAGAGCAATTCAAATTATATAGCACCAAATCACAACAACAACAGTCTCAAGGCACTTTATATTGTAAAGTAAAGACCATACTGTAACACAGAGAAAACCCCAACAATCAGAAGACCCCCTATGAGCAAGCACTTGGCGACAGTGGGAAGGAGAAACTCCTTTTTGATAGGAAGAAACCTCCAACAGAACCAGGCTCAGGCAGGGGCAGTCATCTGTCATGATCGGTTGGGGGTGAGGGTAGGGAGACAGGACAAAGACATGGTGCAGAACAGAGCTGGCGATTAATAATAACTAATGATTAAATACAAAGTGATGTATAAACATATAATGAGTGAAAAGAGGTGAGCGAGGATGAAACACCCAGTGCATCATGGGAAGGCCCGAGCAGCCTAGGTCTAAGAAATCGAACAAGTATTCTCCCAGCTGCTGTCCATTACCTTGGCCTTGTCGGAATGGAAGAAGTTCTGTCGTTGAGGACAATTAGACAAGAAATAGTACAGCTGAGGGGAGCAACTGTATCCTTTAAAGTGTCCACTTTGACAAAGAGAGGAGTGCAATACGACATCCACCAGGCCTTCACTGCTGCAGAATTAACTCTGACAGAGCAGTCATGTGCAGCCGAATTCCTGACCAAACGATACAAACATTTGAGAGCCACTGCAGCCCTTTCACAAAGTCAAGCCCATGGTGCTTATCCGGTCTGACAGTCCTCACCTGATAATACCTTCCCACCCAGTGCGTGCCACTCCAATCGGGGGCCCAGTCACCTGATCCAGCCCTAACTATAAGCTTGATCAAAAAGGAAAGTTTTAAGCCTAATCTTAAAAATAGAGAGGGTGTCTGTCTGCCAAATCCAAGCTGGAAGCTGGTTCCACAGAAGAGGGGCCTGAAAGCTGAAGGCTCTGCCTCCCATTCTACTCTTAAGTATCCTAGGAACCACAAGTAAGCCAGCAGTCTGAGAGCGAAGTGCTCTATTGGGGTGATATGGTATTATGAGGTCTTTGAGATAAGATGGGGCCTGATTATTCAAGACCTTGTATGTGAGGAGAAGAATTTTAAATTCTATTCTAGATTTAACAGGGAGCCAATGAAGAGAAGCCAATATGGAAGAAATCTGCTCTCTCTTTCTAGTACTTGTCAGTACTCTAGCTGCAGCATTTTGGATCAGCTGAAGGCTTTTCAGGGAGCTTTTAGGACAGCCTGATAATAATGAATTACAATAGTCCAGCCTAGAAGTAATAAATGCATGACTTAGCTTTTTAGCATCACCCTGAGACTAATTTACAAATAGTGTGCAAATGCAAAACAGCAGTTCTACATATTTGTTTAATATGTGCATTGAAGGACATATCCTAGTCAAAAACGACTCCCAAGATTTCTCACAGTGTTACTGGAGGCCAAGGTAATGTCATCCAGAGTAAGTATGTGGTTAGACACCAAGTTTCTAAGATTTGTAGGGTCAAGTACAATAACTTCAGTTTTATCTGAATTTAGAAGCAGGAAATTAGAGGTCATCCAGGCCATTAAGTCTTTAAGACATTCCCGAAGTTTCACTAATTGATGTGTGTCATCTGGCTTCATTGATAGATAAAGCTGGGTATCAGCTGTATAGCAATCAAAATGCATGCTTTCTAATAATACTACCTAAGGGAAGCATGTGTACTGTAAATAGAATGGGTCCTAATTAACCTTAGTGTGTGTAGAAGACTCCCCATTTACATGAACAAATCAGAGTCTATTAGATACATATGATTCAAACCACTGCAGTGCAGTACTTTTAATACACTACATTGCCAAAAGTATGTGCTTGTCTCCCTTCACACACATATGAACATGATTGATATCCCATTCTTAATCCATAGGATTTAATGTGATGTTGGCCCACCCTTTGCAGCTATAACAGCTTGAACTCTCTAGGAAGGCTTTGCACAAGGTTTAGGAGTCTGTGTATGTGAATTTTTGACCATTCTTCCAGAACTGCATTTGTGAGTTCAGACACTTATGTCAGACGAAAAGGCCTGGCTCGCAGTCTCTGCTCTAATTAATCTCAAAACTGGTATATCAGATTGAGGTCAGGACTCTGTGCAGACCAGTCAAGTTCTTCTAAACCAAACTTGTTCATCCATGTCTTTATGGACCTGCTTTGTGCACTGGTGGGCAGTCATTTTGGAACAGGAAGGGGCCATCCCCAAACTGTTCCCACAAAGTTGGGAACATGAAATTGTCCAAAATGTCTTGGTATGCTGAAGCATTAAGAGTCCTTTTCACTGAAACCACTGAAAAACAACCCCATACAATAATCCCCCCTCCACCAAACTTTACAACTGGCACAATGCAATCCGCTAAACCCAGACTCACCCATCAGAGAGCCAGATGGCACCCAGTGTCCAGTGGCGGTGTGTTTTACACCACTGCACACCGTTGCATTGTGCTTGGTAATGCAAGGCTTGGATACAGCTGCTTAGCCATGGAAGCCCACTCCTGTCTACACATCATTCTTGAGCTAATCTGAAGGCCACATGAAGTTTTGAGGTCTGTAGCAACTGACTCTGCAGAAAGTTGGCAATCTCTGTGCACTATGCCCCTGCTGACCCCAATCTGTCATTTTACATGACTTATCACTTTGTTGCTGAGTTGCTGTCGTACTCAGTCACTTCCGCTTTATTATAATCCCACTAACAGTTGACTATGGAATATTTAGTAGTGAGGAAATTTTACAACAGGACTTGTTGCACAGGTGGCATCCTATCACGTTAGTACACTGGAATTCACTCAGCTCTAAGTGTGACCCATTCGTTCACAAATGTTTGTAGAAGCAGTCTGCATGCCCAGGTGACAAAAGTACAGATATCCTGTACTTAAGTAAAAGTACAGATACTTGTGTTAAAGAATACGCTGGTAATAGTTGAAGTACTGATTCAACTTCTTTACTCAAGTAAAAGTGAAAAAGTACAGCCTCTGAAATGTACTCAAAGTAAGAAAGTACAAGTACTGTACATTATGACTAAAAAGGCCCAAAGTGAAATTTGATAAAATATCTATGAGCTATTTAGAATTTGTATAGTTTCATTTTTTGCCCAGTTTAAATAAACACACACACACACACACACACACACACAGCTGATTGTCAAACTTGGGCTCCTTCACGCTAGAGTTCATCAGACCTTTTCAGGCTTGTATGCCCAGCCTGCTGCTCTTCATGCAACCATGACTGCATCCCCTCACATGGAAAGAGGTCTTTTGTGAAGTTACTCTTTTTGAGCCTCTGAAAAACGGGGGACTCTGTTTAAATATGGTTATAATTCCTAAACAATTAGTGCAATACTTTTATTGAACCCCTTGAATTAAAGCTGAAAATGTGCATTTGATTCAGAATCCACTGTGGTGGTGTACAAGTACAAACTTACAAAAAAAGAACGTGTCATTGTTCATGAAAATGCAATAGAATTAAATAAAGGAGGTCTTAGTTATTGGGCCACACGGATCTGAATAACAGCCAAACTGCTTCATTTTTGAGTATATTTGCCTGTTTCTGTTCCCTGTTGTGATACACAACAGCGTCATTTCGATGGAAGCGAGTAGAGGAATCTACAAACCCATCAGGGTATGAGAGAGTTTTTGTTTGTACTGCATTTAAACATTTTAAAGAGGTTGATGTTTTTTTAAAAGCTAACAAACTGAGACTCAAATTAACTAATGAGTAACTTCTTATTTCTATGCCAGGTGTTGTTTAACACACCTATATATGAAACAGCTGTTAACACCTGTTGGCATGTTCAAGGCTACAAGACTCAGGTAAGATCCACTATCCATCCAAGCACAAACTGACATCAAATATGTTGAAGTCTGCAAAACAGTGTGGTCTTGATTGAATATCTTCTATTTTTAGATTGCAATAATGAGGGAGTTCCTTAGACTGCAGCAGACAAATCAGATCCCACCTCACATCACTGTGGAAGATCTGAGCAACCTGTTGGTGGAGAAGAGCAGAGAAACACTTAGAGAGCAGTGAGTTACTGAGACACCTACAGAGCATCCAGCTCACACCTGATAGTCTGTTTGTAACAAAGTGTAAATGCTGAGTTAAAACCTGTTTTGTTTCCTTTGAAGGCTCTGGCAGTTTAAATTGGAGGATTTGGAGGAAACAGAGGCCAAACCTCTTCTGAAACTAGTAAGTCTAGAAAGCTGATGACACTTGTATTGATTTGTAGATTTTTTTCACTAAGTTCACAAAAGCTCAAAACAAAAGTGCACTTTATGTGTTTTTGTTCCAGGTGTGGGCAGTAAACGTCATCAATAAAATGAGAGACGTTGAATTTCAAGCCCGGATGCTACTCGAATTTCCGAAGGCCACACCTCCTACATTTCAGTGAGTCACATTTGATAAACAATCATTACAGTTCAACTACAGTGTTTCACTATTTCTGGGTTTAAAACAACACATATAACCTTCATCTACAGAACACCTAAACTCCTCCGCCTGGCCAAAACATACATCGAGCTCCTGAAAAAGAAGCAGCAGGAAACCCAGACCTCCAGACTGCACACCGCAGAGGAAGTGGTGATAGAGGTTGTTCCCCGAGTCCTGCAGGGCTTCTGGCAGCTTCCTCCCAAACCCCTCTTAAATATGGAATCCCAAAGTCTGAGCATAGTCTGCACCAGTCTTACAAAGGCCACTTTGGACAAGGTCGCCAAAACTGTCAGAGTAATGGAAAGCCAGGCCATCTTCTCCCGCTCCATTAGAGAAGATGTGGTGTAATATGTATGAATTAAACACAGCACGGCGGGCTGTAAGTGAAAGGGCTTCCACTATCACTGCTCCTCCTGGTGGATATACAAGACTTTACCACCAGTTTTCCCAAATGCTGCTTAGGGGCGTTCCCACTCCTGGCTGAACTGCTACGTCATGAGCGGGGGATTTCATTTCGGCCACGTTCCGGCCCCGAATCGGCCACGGACCGGCCAAGGTCCCGTCACGGATCGGCCGATCATTTTGAGTGGCTTCATCTGTAGCTCTTTGGAAGATATTTCTGCCATCTATTTCTGTGTGAAAGCTAACTGAACCTCATGCTATATTAATGTGATAATAAAACAATACAAACTTTATTTCAATTTAAATTCTAATTCTAATGAATGCACTCAGCTTAAACACTGTTATGAAGAACATGAGCAGAGAAAAAGAAAGAATTTAACCAAAAAGCTCTATTTGCTGTTGCCTAAATTATACAGGGTGACTCTCCTTCATCACCTAAACAGAAAATGAGTACAGTCAAGGGTTACAGTGGGATTCAGCAGGTGAGTGTGTGTGTGTGTGTGTGGGGGGGGGGGGGGGGGGGGGGGGGGGGGGGGACTCTAAGATTGGTTGTAGTGGCTCAGCGTGGGGAAAAGAATCACCACTCAATAATTTCGATTGTGGACTTGTAAATTTTCTTTGTGTACAGGCTGTGATCAGCTGCTGCTGTTCTGAGGTTTACTGCTCTTTATGACTGTCTTATTGTCTTTATATTGACAGTATAAAGTTGGTATGAAGGTGGAATCTAAGCATCATCAACTTAAATTCAAACTCATCACTGCTACACTGATGTAACTGTGATCATGAACACCACAGGTATGTGCAACAGTCCAGCACAGAAATTTACTGTAAATTCACCACAGTACAGCAAACTAACCTGTTGATCCTGCACTAAACTGCAGTATTTTCATGCAACCTTTGAATAACACAAAGTTAGTGTATCTCAGGATGTTTTGCAGGACTTTTCACAATATATAAAAATATATATATATATATATATATATATATATATATATATATATATATATATATATATATATTTTAAAAATGTAAGCTTTAAATTTCCAGCTTGTCAAATGCCACTGAGCAGTCCTTATCTTTAAATCTAACCTCTCGTCTTCCTCTCCTGCCTTCTTTCTTCCATCTTTCTCCATCTCTGAGTGAATGTTTCTCTCACTCTTTTCTCTCCCTGGAAATACAGCAGCTGGACCTTTTAGCCAGCAGACATACTGTGTGGCAAACTGCAGACAGTTTTTGTGTTTCCTGATATTTGTTGAGTATTTAGAAATGCTGCATTTGAAATTACCTGCCACAACATGTTACTCCCTTTATTTTCGCTCCTCTTCTGTAGTGCTAACTAGATGCTGAAGTACCTCACCCACAACTTACAGACATCATTTTAACCCCTGAGTACAGCACCATAAATTATATATAAATTATGTCATTTTAACTCTTTCATGTCTTTGTATGTGATAAGCCCCAGGGATGGATACTCCAGTATGACGGTCCCTTATGAGTTATTTAGGCTCAGTTTGGCTTGTTGTTTGAAGGCGCGCAGTGACTGTAAATAAAAACATCCCTCAGATGTGTAAAATCTACAGTAATGAGCCTGTTTTGAAAATGTAAGGAGTAGAAAGTGCAGATATTTGTGTGAAAATGTAGGTAGTAAAAGAAAAAGTTGTCAGAAAAATAAATACTCAAGGTCTCACAGCTGGGGCTGTACGCAGGAAGGGGTGGACACAAACGCAGGAGACAGAATTTAAACTAAAACGGCTTTATTACAGGTGACTTAGATAATACAAAAACAAAATGCAAAAACCCAAAATCTCCACCAAAGCTGAACCAAAAGGCAGAATGCCAAGCCTGTGAGAAAATACAAAACATATCACTAAACTTAAGAACACACAGCTAAGGGGGAGTAACACTGACAATGCTGCAACAAAGAACAGAGAAAAACTGAGGACTTAAATACACACAAGGAAATCAGGGAGAATGGAAACAACAGGGAACAACAGGTGAACCTAATAACACATAGGAAGCAAAATTAAACACAAAGCACAGGGAGCATGAGACTGTCAAAATAAAACAGGAAGTGACTCACCACGATGCAGACTTAAAAGAACACAAGGACTAGAAAACAAAGGGAACCTAAACACCACATAAGGAGCCACCTGAATGAAGAGCCCCCCTCCTGTATGCCCTCTACACATATGACTGTGACCCATCCACTCCTCAAACACCAAAGAAAGAAAGAAAGAAGTTTGTTCCTAACATCAGCAAGACAAAGGAACTGATCAAGGACATCAGCAGCAGAGGGACTACCATCACGGGACCTGTCCTTGACTCATCATATTCCCATCACTGTGAAGAAGGCCAGACAGCATCTCTACCCTCCTCAGGTGGCTGAGAGACTTGAGCTCCCACTCAAGGTGCTCAGGAACTTTTTTACCTGCACCATCGAGAGCATCATGCATGGGAGCATCACCACCTGGATGGGAAACTGCACTAAGCAGGACTTCATGGCCCTAAAAAGGGTGGTTCGTTCAGCTGAACGGACCATCAGAACCACCCTCCCCAACCTGTAGGACATTTATACCAAGCAGTGCAGGTCGAGGGCTATGAAGATCCTTAAACAGCCCAGCCACCCCAGACACTCTCTTCTCCCTACTTCCATCAGGCCAGCGTTACCGCTGCCTGAGGACTAAGACTGAAAGGTTGAAGAAGAGTTTTTATCCACAAGCCATCCTTCTGCTCAACACTGAGCCCTAAACTGGACTATTATGCACAATGTAAATTGTTATATTATTCTAATATTCTATGTATAGTGTGTATAGTGTACAGTGAATTACTTATTTTTATTCTTCTTATTTATATATTTGTTTACTACTTATTTTCGGCTGCAGGTACAAAATACATTTCACTGTACAATGCACAGTGAAACACATTTCACTGTGCATTGTACTATGTATAACTGTGCATGTGATGAATAAACATTATCTATCTATCATTAACTATCTAGACTGGAAAGTTTGGGGGGGGGGGGGTGGATGAAGCAGAACTCAGGGAGAGAAAATGTGGACTGGCAGAGCCAAAAATTGTTACTAATCAAATGTCTGGGTGTCAAACGTAGGGTAGACCCAGACCTATATCAACCCCCCCCCCCCCCACCCCGAGAACAAAACAACAGACCATCACAATAAACATCATGTTATCCAGTATCAGACCAGGTAGAAAGGCCTAACAGACACACCTTTTACCAAATGCTAAGCTCATCCACTGCTTTGAAACACTTGCTACTGAATCAGTGATCACTCTAGCAGATTTAAATCCAAAACCAAAACTTAGTGGTAGATATATTAAAACTATAGGAGCAGGCTTTCCAATAATTGAACAATACACAAGAAATTTACAATGTGAAGACATTGAAAGTGGATCTTACATACATTCCAGTTGTCACCATGCTGTCCTGTCAACTTGTTGGGTGAAGATTTTATGTGTAAAGTTGTTGATTGTTTCAGGGAAAGATGGCTTGACTATAACACAAGTGAAAAGAATGTTGTAAATGATTGAAAACAAATCAGATTCACTACTGTATGCATATGAGTGGAGACTGCAACAGTAGTGAATCTGAACTGATGAAGCACAACAGCACACACACATCTGATTACATGAAAGAAAGCTCACTAAGAGTGAATATTTTTGAGGGCGCTGATGAACAGTTTGAGAAAAGCGGTACAGGTAGAGGTAGGAAACTGAAATGGTATGGATAGTGTATATTGCACAGAAGATAAATGTGCACTTATTTTATTTTTTACAGTGTCCGTGAGAACATTCCACGTCTGTCTTTCAAAACCTGAAGAAACAAGATGATGTTTAACAATGCACTGAAAGAAAACCTGTCAATTTTTATCCCATCGGAGGAGCCGACATTGTTGCAGATGTCGGTGATTTAATGATCTGTTCTCCTTCTAAGCAGGCCTGCGAGACTGACACAATAGCGTTGTTGAATAATCAAAACCAAAACAAACTAGGAACATAACAGAACTCACTGCAAACAGAACCTAAAAGAATAAAACACAACACATGGCCCAGGACCACGACAGGAGCAGCTTTTGTCAGCACAGCTTTGAAACAGGTAAGCGACTACTTTGGAATAGACGTCAGACATGACTGCGCTTATCATCCAGCTAGTACCGGGGCAGTAGAAAGAAAGAATGCTTCTATAAAGAGCAAACTGAGCAAATTTTGTGCAGAAACAGGACTCAGCAGGCTAAAAGCCTTACCCCTTGTGTTAATGCACATGAGGACAAGAGTAAGAGCCAAACATGACCTCAGTCCTTTTGAAATTTTGTTTGGACGTCCACCAAATTCTGGGATAGGGCCCCCAGGTCATCCTCTTCCAACCACAGAACACTGTGAGGATGAAAAGTTATGCTACTGTATATATCTCTCATTTAGTCTGTCCTCTCTCCATAAGCAGGTTAAAGCAGCCTTTCCACAACCAGCCCAAACAAACCTACATTCTCTCAGACCAGGAGACTGGGTGCTGATATCAAAGATCCGGAGAACCATCTGGAAGCAATAACAGTGGCAGGGACCATTCCAGGTACTACTGACAACACAGACAGCAGTTAAGGTCAAAGGTCACACCACTTGGGTTCATGTCAGCAGTTGCAAGAGGATCCCAGAACCAAAGTAATAACAGCTAGCGTCATTAGAGCTTTAGCTCTCTTGACACTGTGTGGGTGCTGTGTCATCCCCTGCGTTAGAAGTCCGATTGTTAGAAACACTGATACGTAAATCTGTCTCACACCAAATGGCTTCTTTACCTGAAACAACTGGAGTTAAATCCGTCATGAAAATTATGATGTGTCACTTTCTAATTCTCTTTACTGTTGTGATCATTAAGATGCCTGTTTTACTAAGCAGCTAAGACTATTTCACCTTTCAATTTTTGAAGTGTTTACTTGAACCCCAGGTGTGTAAACACCGATGTTTCATGGAAGTTTTTTTTGTTATTATTACTATTAATTAGTGTTGTAGTACTCGAGATCGGTCTTGGTCTCGAGACCGGTCTCGAGACCGCTTTTTGATGGTCTCGGTCTTGTCATGGACTCGACCGCATTTGGTCTCGGTCTTGTCATGGACTCGGACCTTGCGGACTCGGGATTTTATTTCAAGACCAGTCAAGACCACAGCTGTGGAAATATCACTAAATTGCCAGAATACTGTCCAATTTATTTGTTAACATCTTTGCTTTTATTGGATGCAAAACGTACTGATTCAAATCCCACAAATATTGCGCTCCTCTGCCTCTCAAAGGAGCGCACCTCACAGACTCCGCCCCGGCTAGGTCGCTGCTATTATCGCTGCTTACGCCTGTATCATTTCACCGCAGTTTGCAATCTACCACAGAGCACGGACAGTTTCATTCACAATGTGTATGTTTGATCTCACTATGGTCACGCATGTGCTGCATAAATCGAAATAACTGCATGAACACGAAGAGAAGTAAGAGGGAAAATGAAGATCAAAGGAAAATTTCAGGCTTCCGATTCAACAAAAAAATCCCAGCATGAAAGGTAAATACCAACCTTCATGTATTTTGATACACAAACTAAAAATTTAATGCAAGTTTTAGGGCTGCAACGATTCTTGGAATAACGCAATTCGATTATTAAAAATCCTCGACACAAATTTGTTGCTTTGATGTTTGGTTTCAGCTCTGCAGCTCAGGTGTCTCTGTGTAAGCGGAGCATTTCCCAAAAAACAAAAACGAGCCTTTAACGCGAGTGGATCGCTGAGATGTTTTTTCACGCCCCTACTTCTCTGTGCTGTGAGTGCGCATGTTTGAATGTGCGCGTGTTGTGCAGAGGATGTCAGCTGTTATTTTTTTCTTTACGTCAGCTGTAGCCACCAGAACAGATCTATAACCACAGTGTACTGGGGAAAGGGGGGCTGCCATTAGCACTAGCAATCGTTCGGTGCCCCCTCCACCACCATCATTACAGAGGGGCTCCTTCAAAATGTTTTTATCAACCACCTGATCAGCAACATGAAGAACAGAGAACTTTGTAGCTGCTCCATCCACCCTGTTTGTTTCACACAGAGAAACATCTGCAGTACGGAAGTTAAAATATGCTGATGAGTTGTTAAAATGAAAAATTATTTCTTATCCAATTACTTGATTAATTGACGGAGTAATCAATTAAATACTTGATTACTAAAATAATTGATAGTTGCAGCCCTACTTGTATTCAGAAAGCCATAGTCAAACATTAATTTTCAGCACCAGTAGAGCTATGAGAGGCCTTCAAGAATAAAATACTACAGTTCCCAGCAAGATGATGTCACTTCCTATTGTTGCATTAAAAACATGATAGTTTATGCTCACAATATGGTGGCTGATATTCAAATGTAGCAAATGCTTTTAGCAGCCGAGGAATCTGGATTATGTTTTTGTTGTGTATTTTTTTATGTGATTTCTGCAAACACAGTGGAAGGAAACGGCACTCTGGGACACATTAAATGCGTGATGTATAAATGTAACTTTTCTGGATTATATGTAAAATGATCATTCTATCAATCTAATAAGGCCTGATTTAGAGTTCTGCATTGATCCTTTGTGTATAACTGAAAATCCTCTCTGAAGCAAACCTGACATGCACCTCGAGAAATGTAACTACACGTCCAAAAAAACTGATTACTGCTTTCTGGTTATGTCTTAGGCCCCATCACTCAATTAACAAGTGGGAGCGGCATTTAGTGGTTAGTATTAGCTTACTAATTAGCATTAGCATTAGTGCTGGGGTGAGAAATATTTCTTGCTAGAACCCGGAAGTTACCATGGCCACCACCAATGGTAACAGCAGAGAAGTAAGTAAGTTGTTTCTCCGCCATCAGTACATTGAGCTAGTGGTGGGCAGATTGATCCTGATATCGATAATATGGATGCCAACGTTGTATTGGTATTGATCAATATCAGTGTGATGAGATCGATACTTTGGCTTGAGTTTCTCTCCTGTATGCAGTACTGCGGTTTCATCAAAGATGCGAGCTGACTGTCTAAGTGTCGCTCCTGTCACAGCACAGAGCACTTTGCTCCTCCCCTCCCCACAGTGTTTTGTTATACTGTCATGTGATGCACACATATTTTATTTGGGAAAAAAAAGGATTTTGCTATGAAACATTTAAATCAAATTTAAATGTAAATTTGTAGAAAATTAGTGAATGAAGGAACATTTTTTATAAAATTTTTTTATTATACTTTCTGAAAAATCTACCTGGAAAAAAGTTTGCATTTGTTCTTGAGTGATGATTTTGTACACTTAATTTATGAAAAAAAATTCCAGACATCAATGTATGGGGAAAATTGTTTTATTCTATTGTTTCAGAACAATAACTTTTATTTTGATGAAGTATTTTCTACTTACATATAAACTTTGCCCAATTCTATCCTGGGTTTTAACTAATTAATGATCCAAAGGAAAAAAATCTCAAACCAGTTAAACTTCATGGAAATTCTTCATAATTATTAAAAAGTATTGGTATCAGTATCGGTGATAATGGCCCTGTGGCATAGGATCGATACCAAATTATGAAGTGTTGCACACAACTACATTGAGCAGCATACACCAGGAGTGATTGACAGTGCTAAGACCCTCCTCCTGGCTCTGACTGGTTGTTTTTGACTGGGAGCGGTTCAGGGAGGAGGTGGAGGAGCTCCATTTTTTTCGCAGATTATCGGTCTCATACTGTCTGACATGGTGACAGTTTTAACAAATATGTAAAAACCAGATTTTTTATAAAAGTTACATCCTGCAGCTTTAATCTGTATAAGATTAAAGGCTTTAGTTCTTACTGTCGATGAGTGTTTGCCATTTTTTCAGTTTTACACATTTAGCTATGTGGTTTTGAAAAAGCACCCATTTTTACAAAGGTTGTTGGTTTAAAAACAACACAACTTTATGCATAGTTTATGAAAGGCAGAGAATAGTTAAGACTATTGTGATGAACTATGAATAATTGTTTTACATTCTGTGATAAATGATCTTTATTTAATACCCAGGAGTATTAAATAAAGATGGTTATATTTATTTGAGCTGTGAGTTTTTAATATCAGGGTAATTTTATGGGAATGCGGATCTTTCAGATGAATTTGAGAAGTGATTTTGATCATTTTTCACATTTTATTGTGTCATGTAGTGTCAGGCACTGGTCTTGGTCTTGTCTCGGTCTCGCCCCCCCTCGGTCTTGGTCTCGACTGGTCTCGGACCCTAAAAGTCTTGGTCTTGTCTCGGTCTCGATACCCTCTGGTCTTGGTCTTGTCTCGGTCTCGGGTTAGGTGGTCTTGACTACAACACTACTATTAATACTACTATAATTTGATAAGGGTGATTAAAAATAATCAAAAGGATAGAAATGTGATGGAAATTTGTGTTTAAACTCTAACAACCCTTGTGCACCTCTTGGGTATGTAACTGCAATTTTCTTGTACAAAGACTGCCTGTGTGAAGATGAGAAAATAACTAAAATGTAATCTGTGTCCAAGGTCATGACACAGGTTATTGTCATGCTGATGCTACATGGTGGTGGAAACTGGAACTCTTCTGTGCAATAACTGGCAATATTTGGTATATTTTGTATATTTGTTACAATTATTTATTCCCCTGTAAGTCCTTGTGTTGTTTGATATTCGTACTGCTGCTCTTGAAGCATATACATGCTGGTTTTACAGTATTTTTCTTATTTTCTTGTTTACATTTTATAAGGAAAGGCACTGAATTGTGGCAGCTGCTACATTTTCATTGTTCTCCATGTTTGATGACAATAAAAGCCGTCTATTCTATTCTAATTTCTGTAATAAAATATTATGGTCAGCAGTATCAAACACTGCACTGAGGTCTAGCAGGACAAGCACAGAGATGACTCCACTGTCAGAGGCCTTACGCAGACCATTTGTAACCTTCATTAATGCTGTTTCTGTACTGCGATGAATTCTGAAACTTGACTGAAACTCTTCAAATAAACCGTTCCTCTGCAAATGATCAGCTGCCTGTTTTACAACTATAATTAGACATTACAAAGGTGCCTGATCTGAAGCAAAGGTTACAACAAATACAACACCCATCAATCTAACCAGTGACTGTCAGTCAACAATCTAGCACATATATGCAAATCAAATTCAATGTTAAAAGCAGTCACATTGACCACAGGACCTATTTTCATGTTCCCTTAAAATGGACTTAAACTCCCCCATCGTAACCATTTCTGACAATTTCAATTCCTTTCAATTCCTTCCCTAAATTATTCCAGGAGACAGGAGCGGTGTATTTAACAGCCTTTTTTCCAAATTCCATTCTGACTCTGGGGACAAGCATTTGTATAATATTATGAGAGCGAATTCTATGCTGGTTATGATTCTTACACACATAGACACTCAGATAAGAAGGAACCAGCCCAAGCAAGGTTAAGAGATACTTGGCCCTCGACCACACTATGAAGGCGGAGAATATGAACAGCTCACACTGTGGTAATGAGGACATGGTAACTCTGAAAATCATATGAGTTGGAATACTGCCATAACATTAACAGTGGCAATAAAATTACTTCAAAGGTAGCATCTTTAACAGTGAAGTTAATTTACAGACCACGAAGTAATGCAAAGAAAAAAACCCTAAAATCATCAGGATAGGAATCTAATACATTCTACCAGTGACTCAATGTCCAACATTCAAATTGGGATTCATCTTCTTATTCAGTTTGGCAATGATTTTAAAGTTTGTCCACAAAACAGTAATGCTGTACATAGTTACTAACGGTTGCATGCCCAGCTAATAATAACTCCCAGAGTCATTGTATATATATTTCTTTGAGAATAGTTGATAATTTATGGTTTATGCTAAGTAGAAAAGCATCAGTCGCAGGACAAGAACATGTGTTAGGATCCTGGTCAGATTCCTTGGGTTTGGGGCTTTTCTGCAGTCCTTAGGTTGTATATTGTTTCTTGTATATTTTCCAGTTAAGTATATTAGTCGTGTTCTCAGTTCTAGTGCCTTAGAGTTTAGGTCCTCCTTTGTGTTCTTTCCTCCAGTGTGTCTGCCTCCCTGCGTCAAGTCAGTGTTTCTGTCCGTTATGTTTAGTCATTTCCTGTTTTTCTTTGTGAGTCCCTCGTCCTTGTGCACTGTATTAATTTTGCTTCCCTTCTGTGTCATTGGTTTGATTAGGTTCACCCGCTGACTCCCCAGCTGTGTTGTTTTCCCAATTAGTCCTTTGTGGGCATTTAAACGCTGAATTTTCCCTCTGATCTTTGTCACATTTTAGGTAGTGTGTTTCCTGGTTCAGAGTTTACCTGTGTATTCCTAGTTTGCTGAATTATTAGCTCAGTTGAGCTTTCCTAGTTTCCTTGTACCCGATGTGTAACCAACAATAAAGCTGTGTATTTCTGAGTTCACACTTTGCCTCCTGAGTCCTGCATTTGGGTACTTCTCCTGCCAGCCACACTGCTGATCCGTGACATGCAGATTGGAGGGGAAGTTGCTCACCTTATCCTACTCATTATCCACTAAATCCTGAGAATCCTGAACAGGAACTAAATCAGATGGGAAGTTCACTGAGAGCCCAGGCCACCATGAGCATGTTCTGATGTCCCTAGTCAAATGCTGGCCCATATCTGCATGGGCCATTGCATCCCAGCCAATTTCCACTGTAAATATTGGAACCGGGCCATTCGAAGGGCTCCTGAGTTTGATGCCAAATCTTATGCTGACACCTGTGGCAGGTTAAAGCAGCTCTGGAACAACAGCAAAGAACTTGGAAGCAAGTGAAAGTCAAGTTGCTGGACAAGGCGAAGAGTGCTCTGCAGTGGAAAATAGCAAAATACAAGCCTGAATTGCGCCTCCATGAGGTGGAAGCCAAGAACCCAAAGTTTCTCAAGCAATTGGCAGTGTTTCACAGATCTGTCTATGTGCTCAAGGAACAGGCTGACAGATACAAGAGACTGCATCAAAGACATGACACTGCCACACTCATTGTTCCCACAATGCATATATCATTACTCCTCTTACAAATCATTCAGTTATTATTTCACATCATTTATATTTCACACATAACACTCTGACTCATTGTTCTGTATCTTTTCTGATGGATGGTACTATGAAGAACCAGACAACCTGGAATATTTCACGTGTCCACTAAAGAAGAACCTGGGGTATTCTGGGTACCTGGCTGACCGGCTGGACTGGGGGGTTGTAGTGGGGCTTTTCCCAAACCTGATGATGTTTGGGTTTTTCACCCCTACTTGCACAGCATCATATTTTATGATAGTATTTGTTTGGCACAGGCAACTTTATAACCTTGTTGTTGCTTTGTTTTCATCTCTTGTGTTTTTGGGTTGGTACTCTTGGGTACAAGAGTGGGGAAATGTTCAGTAATTCATGAGTATAACTACCTTTACCATTGACATTTTTCAGGTTGAAACATTATGTGCGAAGAGTATTATCATTATTTACTTAATAATCATTAATCAACGTGTTTGTTAAACTATGCTTCCACCTCAGTTATACCAAAGCCTGAGCCTGACCATAAACACAATGTAACATAAAACAGTACTGGACAATGAATAATATCAATGTGCAATCATTACCTCACCTGTCTGACATCTTATATCTTCTTTGTCTTGTTGTATCTTTGCTTATTATTTATCTATTTATTCTTTGCTTGTATATTCCTGACTGTATATTCCTGACTGTATATTTCTGACTGTATATTCTTGCACATTCTTGTAGATTTCTGACTGTATATTTCTGATATACAGGATCTGTATATTTCCGACTGACAATATTTCCAACTATATCTCTGCTTGTGTGACTATAATGTAAAAAGCACTACTGGAACTTTAATTTCCCTGACGGAACCCTCCCAAAGGGATTAATAAAGTTTAATCCAATCTAATCTAACCTATATAAGGATCAGTCTATTTACCACGTCGCAGCGGAAACTGAGACTTATTTCACCCTACAGATGGTTGTACAGGAAACAACCCAGCAGATCAGCAATTTCTGAAAAACACATTTGGCACAAACAACTATGCCATGTTCAAAAGCACCTTTCTTCCTCAATCTGATGTATATGTCTATGTCTATGAATAAGATAATACAAAGTTGATATACTGTTATCATCGGCAATGTTAAAGTGAGTCTTCTAAATGAATGAGATAGTTTTACTGATCAAATAATACATCAAATAAAAATCCTAAAAATGTAAACAATTTAAATACAATCAAGAAAAGGTTTTTCATATTAGCTACAGGTAACTCTTGCAGCTCTTGCTGTTACAGTGCATGTGTTTACAGAGATTTCACACATTTTAACCTGCTTATGAGACGTGTCAACATCCTTTCCTGTCCAAAATGAACATTAAGCGTCTATTGTTTCCCTATATAGATGATAGACAAGGAGCAAGCTTTTTAAAACACTGGCTCTGAACAGAATAATCAATGATAGCTCACTCGCCACAGTAACAGTTGACACATTTGGTGCAGACCAAAGACAGCTTTTCTGAATGTTGGTGCAAATTTCCTGGTTTGGGTTGTTTTGCTTTCAGTCGTTAAATAAATAATGAAGTCTGAATCACATGGAAGATTGCTGATGGGAGGTTTTGTCTAAAAGATGAAGCTGAACCAACAGAATAACGATCCTAACAAATCCACCAAGGAATGGCTTATAGAGAAGAAAGGAATGGTCATAGAATGGCAAAGTCAACACCCAGATTTGAGTCCCAGTTCAAAGCAGCAACAGTTGTGGTATTCTGCAAGTATGGAAACCACCTCATAATTTAAGTGACTTAAGCTAAAAAAGTAACCCAGATTTACGGTTACCTGGCTCTCTTGACAAACATGGTAGCATTCTAAAATACTGTTACACATGCTGTTTACATTCTAATATTTTCAACATATATGGGAGTCAAAGTAAACAAATTTTAATATGGACCATTGAACTGGAAGTGCATTTTTACCTTGGTCCACATACTACCTTTTTTGTGAAGTACAAGTGTTTTTTTTTTTTACACACTGTGTTGTTAGCAGAAGACTGAAATGTTAAAAGCTTTTGAAACAAAGTAGACTTTAGAATGGGTATAATCATGACATTAAATAATCAAAGTTTGTAATGTTTGTTAAACTTTATGTTAATCAATTTATGTCAGGCTTAGATCACTTCTTTTTCTCTGCTGAGTCACTACAAAAACACACAACATCCACTTCAGTACCAGGGAAACAGTGAGGCCAAATGGTAAGCCATCATCTTTATTATGAAACAATATTGGGACCAGGTCAAATAGCTGTTACATGGTGTTTTTTGGCCACTGCAGTCCCTTTCCTTGTCCTGACACATCCCCGGAGAGCAAGCCCTCTCCCAGCTGCCTTCAAGGTGCTTGTTTCTTGGACGATCTCCACAAGGTGATTCAAGCTTCATTCAAGCTTAGTGCATCCTTCTCCAGTGTCTCCTTCCCCCTCCTGATAAGTTAGGTCCCTTTGAGCTGGGTAGCTGACTATCTGCAGTTGGAATATGTCTCAGTGTACTGAAGGGTCTTGTTTCTAATATGATACATGAGTATACTGGGAACCCAGGAATAGGAGAGGGGACATGCATGGAAACTCTAATTTATCAAACACATTCTTGCAAATTTTATGTATCAAGTTCCAATCAAACAATTTAGGAGCAAATAGCTATTAAGGAGGAGGGAGAGAAAAAAAATCACAATAATCATTTGTGATGCAGAAATCTATTATTACAGCATGTGCTTAGACTGCCAGTGACCTGTGCTGCAAAAACATCACAAAATGAGGGGATAGTACATTAATTTGTTGGCTGCGTGTTATGAGTGCTTGAAAAGATAGGGTTTTTCACTTTCACAAAAATCATCTCTAGCATTTTCCACAGTAATTCAATTCATGTCTGGCCTGACATTTTGTTTCTGCTCAATTGGTTACAACTCTGAGGAAGGAGATGTGAGATGTTCCAAAGAGTACAGTGCAATTCTAGAAGCAGTAGTCAGCACACATCCTTAGGTCTTATCTACAGCTTCTCTTTGTTCACTACTGTGTTTGTTTCAGCTTAAAACATTACATAAGATGGGGCAAATGAAAAATAAAAACAAAAAAGCAACTTCTATTCTGCTCTTTAAAATAAAATAATAAAATACTTCTGACAAATCATATCTAAGTGAGATCTATTTAAAACAGGAGTTGTTTATACTGAGGAAAAGCCAAAAGAAAATTAACATATCACCCAACTTCATTAAACATCATGTTCCCTTAACAATTCTTTTTTCATTTTTCACTTTAAGAAAGATTAGAAAGTTAGAAATGGACTGGAGATTTATGGCTGAGGAGGAGGAGGAAAAAGAGGAAGCTGTCTGATCCACAGAGAGTCCTGGCTAGGAGTGAGGCTGAGGTTGAGGCTGCCACTGCCTGGTCTCAGCTGGGTAGCTCCAGGGCTGCAGAAAGGAGCGGTGTGAGGAAACAAGAGAAACAGAGTGAACGAGGAAGGTGATGAGCTGCTGGCGGGGTGAAGATGGAGGAGCAGGGAAGGGAGAAGAAGATCAGTATTTGGTCGGGCACGTGAAACAGAAGGGGGTTGGGGAGGGAGGCAGAGAGAGGGCTACGCGCTTGAGAGGTGATCAGTCCATTGGCCGCTTTTCACCATGTTTCTTTGTAAACTCTTCTGCATTCTTCAAGAATTTTTTACGGTCTTTGAGTATTCTTCTGCTAGGTCAGCCCGCAGGGGATGCTCTGGTTGGGGGTCGTTCACCAGTGCGATAAGTGACTGAATTACTGAAAGACATACAGCCAAAAAAATTTAGTTAGATACAAAAATGGTTTTCCTAACAAAACTATAGCCTCCACTTTCACAATAGTATGTGCTGGTCAGTGTCAGAAGTGACAGAACACACACACACACCTGACAACACATCTGGTAATTGCTGTGTGCCACTGTTATTCAGGGTGTGTTCGTACCAAGCATCCTTTTTACTTATTAATCCAACAGAGTATAACACATTTTATAAAATATTTAAATAAAAATAAAAAGCACACATACTGTTTCTGGTTGTCTGTGGGTTATGGTTAGGGTTACTAGTTAGGACTTAGTAGTGAGACCTGATGTTTTCCAAAATGGCAACCAGAAATGGAGAAGATAATGAAGAAGGCTGATTATAGTGGTTCCTGAGTGAAGGGAACTGTATGACATATTTTGTAACATTCATCATAAAGAGGCTGTTTGGAGTCTAGTGCTACTTTTCCACTAGTACATAGTCAGCTCAACTCAACTTGGCTCGGTTTTTCAGATTTTCCAGTAGGTGCTAGTAACTGGTACTTTTTTTAGTACTTACTCAGCCAGGGTTCCAAGAGCGCCGAGCCAATCCAAAAATGTGACACCAACAGAATGCATGCCACTGATTGGCCAGGCAGTGATGTCACAGGATGAGTCACGAGAGCGACTCACAAGAATCAAACCCACCCTTTTGAAACCCAGCAACAAGGTAAATGGTTACACACTAACCAACACAGACATTTTAGTGCTTGGTGGCTAACGACAGCATCCAGAGGAAGCTAGACAGAGCGGCCATTTGTGTTGCATACAAATGAAAGCATGAGACTTTCCGGCCACATTGCTGAGGCAGCACTTATGCAATTCTTATGTAGCGCTTGTCTACTCTACATGAGCACTCAAAGCACTTTATACAGTATGTCTCATTCACCCATTCACACAAGCAGTTTCTAATTTCAGGGTTATTATTTTGTCCAAGGATACTTTGGCAGCAGACTGGAGTGGTGAGGGATCAAACCAATAACCTTCCAATTAGTAGATGGCCTGCTCTACCTCCTGAGCTACAGCCACCCATGGAGAACAGTCACGCATCAAAATCCTTCAAATAATTTCTCAGATATGAAGATATTGTATTTCATTACTATCAGGTTGTCCTACAAAACTCCCTGAACAGACTTCAGCTGATGCAAAATGCTAGACTAGAAAGAGAGAACATATTTCTCCTGCACTGGCTTTCTTCTCTGCAGCAGGTGACTGCCCCTCCCTGAGCCTGGTTAAAAGGGAGTTTTGCCTCCCCACTGTCGCCAAGCAGTTGCTCATAGGGGGGTGGTTTAATTGTTGGGGTTTTCTCTTTATTATTGTAGAGTCTTAACCTTACAATATAAAGCACCTGGAGGCCGCTGTTTGTTGTAATTTGGCGCTATATAAATAAAACTGAATCAACCTGAATTGAAATGAATTAAGTGGACATGAAAAAACTTAACAAAAAAAGACCTAAACCATATAACCCTGTGATCCCATATACAATCATATACAATCCCCAACCATGCTTTGGTCACAAGCTATCAACCCATAAATTTTGAATGTTACTTTTATAAACTGTGTCCAAATTCAGGGGCTGCATATTCAAAGGACCCGGTCTACGTAGGCTGGGTCCTACGAAGCCCACGAAGACAGCAAAGGCCAGAAGTGACAGCTGTGAAATTGAATGGTCTTGCCTTCATATCTGCATTGCCCCGCCCTCATTTCAGCGTCCCTCATGTTGCCTAAAAAACGTGACAATGCAAAGCACAGCTGTGGAAAAGAAGCTGTTAAAATGGAGCCCGAACTTTTGCTCCTTTTTTTGTGGTTTATTTAATGCTGGCTTTAATTCAAAATAAGCTGTTAAAATAAGTATAACACATTTCAACATCAAGGAATACAGATGAGTGAATGATTAATTTCCAAATATATTGAGAGCTTTCTAATAAAATATTAAAGTTAAATAAAAACTAGTTTTGAAGCTTAACTTTAATCTCAGCCAAACCAATTTGCTCAGGAACAAATGAACACTGAAATAAAACAAACATCAGCCGTTAGAGATCATCTGAGTGAATTATATCTGTGTTTAACTTCCACTCAGCGAAAGCCAGCAAGGCTTTGAAAAGGATGTGCCGGGAGTCAGGCGTTCTCTCCAGTATAGCGAGCTTCGATCGGCCAGTCAGCTGACAGATGGCAAGGCAAGCTGCTGGTAGAGCAGCGGCAACGGACATCTTCGAAAAGGTCAGAGCACTTTTTGCAATTAAACGATATCTTAATAAAACAAGCAGATATTTAAAGTTTACACATCTACATTCTGAAAACATCTTAAAAGTTTATTTTGTGTCACAGAAACAGTCGTATTTAAAACTTTTTGGCTGCTCTCCTCCACCATTGCCACATTTGAGTTTTGAATCGTGGGATATGGTAAGCCACAAAGGATACACCGGACCCATCCTTCAAATTCGAGAAAAGAAGAAAGCATTCAGCAACCGCATTTGGAGGAGTCGTAGAATTTGGACAGCCTCCGTCGCCTCGCTGTGACGTAATCAGTGTACAAATGTGGCCTTTGAAGGATGCAGCCACTGAATTTGGACACAGCTATTGAGTGGACACCATTTTTCTATTTTTAGCAACAATAACCTTTGACCTTGACCCCACTGACCCCATATATAATCCCAACCTTGCTTAGGTCATAAGCCATCTTACCCATGAAGTTTGGGAAGTGAAGGACATATGATTCTCTAGTTATTGAGCAGATACTTCAATGAACGTCGCCCAGACGCCCACCTGCCCACCTGCCCACCCTGCCATGGGTGATCACATAATACACCTTGTCTTTTGACAGATGTATAAGAACTAGGGTTGTTCCTGGCAACTAATTTCTTAGTTGACTGAACAAGGAAAAAACATTAGATTAACTGACTAGTCTAAAACTAAGAAACACTCAGATATCAAATTTTATGCCTGTTTAATGGACAATGTCAAAGCTGTCTAAACAAAGGCATTTGACACCATTAATCGCAATCTTCTATGAATCTTCTATGGATTTGAGTTCAGTTTGTTTTTATCAAACATTCACTGCATTCTGATGTTGTACACCACATGTAGGTGTTGTTAATCTACTGAACTGATGCTGAAGTTTAATGGAAGTTTATTGTAGAGTTTATTGGGTTTTGTATTTTGTTTTTCTTTATGTTTCTCCCTGTTGATGTTCATATGTGTCCTTAATATTACACACATTTTGCACATAATACTGCTCTTTTGTGAACAGTTGGTGAACAGTACAAAGAAGCAAAAAAAAAAAAAAACTAGAGGGACAAATGTGTTTGCACCTTAAAAAAAATAAACTGAACATAGCAAAGAGTAGGACCCAGGAGGGAAAAAAGTCCCAGCATTTTATGTTTCTGTCGGCCGCCTCTGCATGTAAAACAGACATGACTGAAAAGTAATTAACACACACAATGCACCTGCACAGGTAACAACATCGGCCACTTATGTAGGTTATTTTGTAGCTCTACAAAGACCCAGCGCTGAAGTCTGAATCGAGGGTAAGCTGGAGGAGGAGGCTGGGGGAAAGGGAGATCTGGGCTCCACTGCTCAGGATGCCACCCCCGCAATCCGACCCCAGATAAGCATGAGAAAATGGATGGAGGTTTGTATTGTATTGTTTTGATGCGTGTCATGAATTGTAGAGCAACAAGCATCGTTCATAATGCGCGGCACAATGCGCCACACTTTTAAGTAGCAGTTTGTTTTTCGAATGTTATTTTCTCATATTCAATGATGCGTGAACATTGTTTGCAGTAACGTGTTTTCATATATTTAGCATCAATTGATTTTAAGTTTTTTGCCTTCATTGTTTGGAGTCTAACATGCAGTGTTCATAATGCACAATGCACTTTTTCGCACAGTTAAGCAGCATTTAAAGTGCGATTCATTATAGAAGAACATGATTGATGTTTTCAAATGCCTTTGCTTAGACAGTTTTTCACATTGTCTATAATAAGGCATAAAGTTGAATTTGATATCTGAGTTTTTCTAAGTTTTACACTAGTCGATTAGTTTTAATTTTTTCCTTGTTTAGTCGACTATGAAATTAGTCGCCAGGAACATCCCTAAGCACAGCCATGTCTAATGATCTGACACTTTGCTGAATAATACAAAATATAGGCTAACTTGTGGCTTTCCCCAGACTCAACTTAAAAAACACAACTTCAAGTACTGTATTTTTTTTGTGAATTGTAATTACAGATCAATGCAGAAGCATGCTGGATGCATGTTGTTGCAATTCTTTTTCAGTTGGAGTTGCATAAGTTGCATAAGAAACTCTGTCTAGTACTCAGTTACATTTTATTTATATAGCGCCAAATCAACAAACTGTCACCTCAAGTCAAGTGACTGTATATTATAGGTAAAGACAACACAATGATACCACACAAGGTTTAGTAACATGGAGCACTATGTGAAACTCGTCTGAGATTGACACTCAGTCCTCTAATGTGGCATAGTTTTGGAAAAATATAAAAGTTGCCAAAAAAAAAGGACAGTATTTTATTTTGGAGATAAAGTTTTCTAGCACATAAACTTTAAAAAAGAAGAAAAGCTGGGGGAAAATTGGGATCAGCATGTCAAACAAAATAGAAAGAAAACTGCAATGTGTGCAATTCTACACATTACTAGGAACATCAGCTTACTTCGAGCAGCCCTGTATAACACTTAATACCAACCTTGGTCAGTTTTGGTGGCAGGCTTCCAGTTCTCTGCACTGATCACAGGCAAGCACACCTGGCCCTTCTCATCAATGTTGGGTGATAGATCTTTGTCTTGAATGTGATCTTGGGAGGTTTGAAAGGGTACTCGGTGGGGAATATTATTTCAATCCTGAATGCACCTTTGTCATAAGGAGGGTTGTCCTGAAAGTGAACAAATAAGGTCAGTAAAGGTAAAACACAGGCCTACATATCTCAGAGTGGCCAAACAAGGAATCACAGCTTACAGGAACAATGAGCCCTTGCCATGCCAAAGGTTTGATTCCTCAACTTGAATGTTTCTGAAGTTTTTCATTCCAGACTTGCGAATCTCATCAAGTTCCTGAGAGAACAAGCACACAATGGACATTAGAAAGGTTAATAGAATCAAAAGAGTAAATACAAATTATCTGAAGTTTTAATGAATTCACGGTTCTAGCCAGAAAACATTTCAGCCCGGTGTGTGCACATTGTGAATGAAATAGGTCATGCCTGGTGGTAGACTGCCAATTGTGTGAAACACTACTATACAGTGCAGCGATCTAGCCAGAAAAAATCAGAGTCTGGTATTGGCAACAGGGTGGAGTGTGTGCCCGCTTGCTAATTGCAGTGATAGCGAAGAGTACTGATAGCAAACTGATGAAATTCTCAGCCCGGCACAAGACGACCTCAGCATGGCCAAGCACCAGGTAATCAATTGCTGGCTAGAACCCTGAAATTAAAACACCAATTACTTGAAAACTGTACTTTAGTACATATGCTGTAATCTTACTTGGTTGTTTTTATTTTGTATTAAATGTATAACCGGAATCTAAAAAATATATACATATAAATCACTACTTTTCACTTTTGCTCCATAACTGAAGGATATGTACAGTCAACAATATGTAGTGTTTATGGTATAGTACATTAGCATTGGCGCTCAGCTACAGTTAAAAACAGAGCTGATGCTGGAGATGGTTTGGTTCCTGTTAACCACCTCAGAGATCCTCAGTTCAAGTACTAAACAGTACCACCTCCAATATTTTCAGGTCGAGAAAATTAAGGCAGCTGTACAATTAAATATGCCACTTAAACCAAATGACTAACTGAAATAAACAAAGACATTTTTTATTAAAGACTACATCCACTGTATCAGAGTTGTGTTGTATGCAACAGGATTTAGAAATCCTAAAGGTGTGATCTTACCAACAGTGTCAAAATCTCCATGAGTGACAGATTAAATATGCGGTTTTATGACTGTAAATAAAAGGGTGAATTCTAGATCTTTGTTTAAAAAAAAAAAAAAAATTTTAAAAATCATTCTGACTTGAACAAAATAACTAAAAAGTTATACTATCTTGTCATAAAGTGACTGTTACTGTTTAGCATCATTCCAGCCTGACAGCTGAGTTAAATAACTTAGAGTGCTGATGAAAAGCCTAATTAATACCAATAATTAGTACTTCCTAATTTTTTTGTACTAACAAGACACCTCTGTTGCATGAGACTGCTTGAGACTCTTCCCAAGATGTTGAAGCATGGTGGGAGGTGTAAGGGAGGAGGAATTGCACACTAAATGTCTCACATTCTGACATACAACTCTGATCAATTTCCATAAAGCACAGTTATAATGTGTAAACTTGATATTCAGACGCTGCTAGCTAATAAAGGATGTACTTGACTTGGGCCACTTTTTTCATGCTAAAATTGCTGCGTGATGTCAAGTTCAAGATAGCGCCTGTATAACCTCACTGACATCAGCACATCTAGTATTACAATCGCAACTGCAAAAAAAAGGTATATGAAATTTCAGCGAGGCAGTTTGCAAGTTTTATGCTGTGTTTGTGGGCAAAGTCTCAAAGTGTAGAAGCAATACTCTTTTTAATGGGTCTTTAAAATAGTAAGTTTTGACTTGATATTGACTTGGCTTTTACACTGACACATCCGAGCTTACTTGTTCTACAAACGGATGATAAATTTGAAAGCTTATATCATTGTTGATAAGTCAGCTTTTGCACCACATTTAAACGTCAGAGACCAGCTCTGCTTTTCGTCTCTGCGGTTTCGGTTTTGTTAATTCAAGTAAAACCCAGTCTGTTATAACTTGTTAATTTAACAGTATGGTAATTCGGCTGGAGTGGCAGACAGAGTACTGTAAGAGAGATAAACAGTTTAACACTAATCACATGGAAACAAAATGAACAGACACAGACCTTGCGCAATGTGTTACTACCACTTCACAAAACGAAACTACCGTTTACAGTCTGTCCCTTCGAACTATCATTAATGGCAAGTTATAGCTGTGGACACTATAGTTGACCCACACCCATTGCTTAATGGCGAACTTCAAAGTCTGGTGAATTTTATGTTTAACGGACTCACTGGGTAGCTAGCTGAGATCTGGGGATAGCCATTTAGCTGATTAGCAAACGCCTTATGCCGTGGAAATTCACACGGTCTTGGCCGAGCCACTACCAGATTTACTCTCTCGGTCACAGAACTCATGTTTTCGTAACGTACAAATGTCAACTAAGAAACGGAACAGCAGGTTTGTAGCAGTCTTCAGAAAGCTCACTCTGGATTCTCAGGCCTAATTTGCTACTGTTGGCTGCCTAACGTTAATATTGGTCGGCTAGGTGGTCAACAGTGACCTCTTGTTGAAGTCTACAGCTTCAGATGGACACCATTTGTCACTTAATGGAAATATACTTTCTAATATGAAAATGTACCAAGAAACTCACGCGTTCACTAATGGCTAATGCGTTTTTAAACATTACAAATTACCTACAAAATAACGGCATCGAGAGATTTACCTTGGCCAGCCTCCTGCTCGCCGCCATCTTGAAACTACTGTATGTTCCCAGAATACACAGCGCGGCGAATATGGGTCTGGTCCTGCGGCTGAGGCTGATCAGGTCGGACGTCCGCCTGTTTGTTAAATCGAAAGGAAAGAAAATCCAGGAATTATTAAGACACGAAGACCCCAACATAAATCTGTTACAAAAAGGGTTAACTGGCACAAGACCTTCGGGCTTCTTTAAGTTTAGTGCAACCGAAACTAAAACATGGACTGCCTTTAATATTTTAATTAGATTTGAAATTCTACTAATAGGTCTTACTAACTTTCAAGTCTGTATCTGTTTAGAGACACACTTAATAAAAGATGGTAATGCATTTTAGCATAGTTAATAAACTTGTGAGGGACTTGCGAGCTGAAAATAATTCTTTGAGCAAAAAAATAAAAATTCCAAAACTACCCAAACTAATAGCTTTTTCATTTAAAAAATGTCAAAGGTTTAAAATAAATGGTCAACAATTATAGGTTATGATACAATGATACAATACTGGTTTTAAGAAACGTAGAACAAATTCTTGTCTTGAAAACAGTTATTTTCTCAAACTTTTTTATAATGCTGCTAATCTGGACATGTGGACTTGTGAGTATCCACAGCTTCTCTTATTTCTGATCATACCAGAAAAAAAAAAAAAAACTTGCCACCTGGGAATTTAAACAGTAAAATAATAAGTTTGAGTTAAGTCATAAAAGGCAAATTAGAAGGCTGCACAGAAACAAATATGTTCAATCATGGATTTGATGCATGGAGGTAATCTAATTAAACTCAAAGCATTAAACAATTAATATAAGCTGTGGTAAATTATCACAAGTGGTACACACTAAATTTGTTAGGACTTAGTCTTTTCAATCTAAACAACATGCCAAAACCAAAGTTTAAAATTAGTCTGTGGATTTTTTGCACAAAATAAATAAATAAATCTGAGCCATTCTGTCATGAACATATTCTACCCTGGCTTTTCAGGGAGGAAACTGAGCCTTCTTTGCTATAAAACCTAAAAACTGAAATATTAGCCAATACACTATTTAGTTATTAATAACATCATTTCTTAAATTGTCTCATTCCTCTCAACTAAGTGCATTTTAAATCTGTAAATGAAAATTATAATTCAAATGATTTCTTTGGACTTGACATCAGTGCACCATCATTAGTCACAGGAACAGATTTGGACATGTACTAATTTGGCAAAGAGCAGTTTTCCCACAGGATTGTACAATTACTTGGATGTATTTTGGTCAATCACGTCTCTAATGTAAACTGTTTTTTATTCCAGCTTCATATTTTATTTATTTAAAATAATTTTTTGGCCAGTTTTTGAGACAGTTTTTGAATTTTTAATTGCACACAGTGGGATTATTTGCACAAGGAAATCTCTACAATGGGTTACTTCTAGAGCTGACACAGAGTACTAGACAGGACTTCACTGGAAGAGAGGAGAGCGGGATTAGGTAAAACACTTAGGGGAGTGTCCAGAATATTGCTCAGGAGATGAGATAGCTAAATGTGAGAGGTGGCTCACTTTTGTTTGGGGAGAGATAGTTTCTGGGGAGGTACACTGGCTAACTTGCAGCTGCAGCTGGAGGTTGTAGGAGGGAGGGCAGGGAGGTGATGAGGGTTTGAGAGTGTGCTAATGAGAGTATTCCAAAAGGATGAACCAGCTTGGCTTCAGCAGTACACCCATTAATGATATCTTCAGCTTAGCAACATATTTGCCACTTCCCATCCCTTCCCAGTGTGGAATGCACAAAAGAACTGATTTTTTCTATTTAACAGAAGTCTGAAACAAGTGAAAAATGTCAAAAACTCTGTGGACTTGTATCTTAATACAACTGATTTTAGTCTCTTACTTTGTCCCCAAGTACACTATATTTCCAAAAGGTTTCACTCACTGATTCCAAATTATGTATAAAATCAAGCACCTAGGAAAAGCTTAATGGAATGGATTTCAATTCATTTCATTTATACAGTGCCAAATCAGAAACCGTTATGTCAAGGTACTTTATATTGTAAGGTGAAGACCCTACAATAATACAGAGAAAACCCCAACAATCAAAACGACCCCCTATGAGAAAACACTTGGTGACAGTGAGAAGGAAAAACTCCTTTTAAGAAGAAGAAAGCTCTGGTAGAACCAGACTCTGACTCTGCCTTAGTACTTAAACATATTTACAGGGTATTTACAGTCTTAGTCCCAAAATTATGCATGTACAGTATAAGCATGTATTATGTTTTGTGTAAGCGCTTTGAGTGCTCAGTCAGAGTAGAAAAGCGCAATACAAGAACTTACTTACAGGGTATGTTACATCGTGTTTTTTTATTTGTGAAGGAAGACATTTAAATCACTTTAGTTGAAAATTAAAACATTTAATATATTAAAGAATTAGAAGAATTACATGTACACGGGCAATCTTGGTTCAGGAAATCACAGGCCATCCCAGCAGTTGGCTGTGACCCCCCCTCCCAGGAAGAGCAAAGATTCTAGGCTAAACATAACACTTTATGCTACCACTATCTACAAACACTATCAGTTCAGTCACTCGGGGCAGTGACCCCCAAACTCCTCTAACAACAAAACATAGTCCATGTACTTTATTGTGTGCATTAGCATGTACAGATATGGCATTTCTAGCATAATATACAGATACAGAAATTGGTTTTCAATTTCTTTGTGGGTTAGTGCACTTTTTAGCTACCTTATGTAGTTACTATGGATTTCCTTCATACATATTATTATAATTAGGTTTCTGAAGGTTCTATTGATGTATAGTGAGTAGAAATATTCCACACAATGGTACTACAACATGTACAACTGTAAAGATATGGTCTGGCAGACTTGTTCTCTTATATGTCTTAAAGGGCTACGTTTGGCCACAATATCTATCCTCAGATCAGTAGATGCATCATTGCAGGTAGTGTGGTGTATTTTTATTACTTTGACATCAGTATGTACTATCAGTATTTTATATCATGTATTGTTACATATATTAATCACACACACACACACTAGATTAGTGGTCACATTATATATTGTTTGTTACATATATTGTCACTCACACACTGGAACACTGCATGCGTTAGGTGAGTGGAACTGCACTCATTCATATCTAGAGGCTCACCTTTGTACACTGTGCATTTTTGACACTGTATTGCCAGCATGAAGGTCAAGTAGCGGGGAGTGTGTGTCCCGAAGTAGGGGTTGAAGTCCCACCGAAGCTACTGTAATAATGTAAGGGAGTAGATTTGTGTACTGAGATAAGACCGCCCTAAAAGTGTTTCTAGTAATGCGAAAATATGGATAGAAGGGTAGGGGAGTGCTCCTGTGGGAGGTAATTTCACGTGGGAAAGTTGTTTGTTTTGACAGCCCCCAGAGAACTGTGTCAAGAAGCCTCTGCAAAAGGATCAAACTAGTATGGTTCATGGTGGATTGGAAGCATCCTTCTATGCCCAGTGACCCTAATAACAGCAGGGTGAGTTTGGGGAATAAAAGGCAGTGGTAAAGTTGGGAGGGAGCGCACTTTTTTGCTCTTCCTCTATCACCTTTGCAGCGGCTCCAAGGCATTCACTCCCGGGAGGGCTTTTTGCTTTCTTGTACTTTGTTTAACTCTGTGCTTCAATAAATCCTGGCAACGAAACCTGCTCATCTCCAGTGAGTTTTTGTAAAGTGTGGAGTTACTATCAAGGTGCACTTGTTTCCATTGGTCTCACCTCCATCTGGTAAGAGGGGCAGCGAGAGAGAGCCGCACCATGACCCGACAGTAGCTGGGCATCATCCACATGCACTGCTCTCTTCTACCAGGGCTTCCTCATTATTTCCATACTACGCAATACTTTAGCCTTTGAATCTCCAGCTTTGATAGTAGCTGTCTTCTTTTGCTGTTTTGCAGAGTTACTAGGTGCTTCTTTGTTAGTGTGGATTTTGCCTTTCTACTCATGCATTATTCCCACATGCATTGCCTATAACCCCTCTTGTTAAGCCAGGCAACGTCCAAGCTGGTATGGCTTCAGTTATGTATCTCTCGCTCATATTCTGAGGAAGGCTTTGGGTAGCACCAAGTCAACTCAGCATCAGTTAAGTAGCAGAGGGGACTGTTAATCAGTTTCAGCTGCTTTGATGTTTATGAAATTAACAACGGGTGCACTAGAGAGGCAACTATGCTGACCCCCCCAGTTTTGTAGGGTCAATGTGACTACTGGTAGCATGAGGCGATACTTGGACCCTGTAGAGGTTGTACAACTCTTCCAGGATGAGGATCACGATGATCACTGCCAGAGCCCTACAAAATGACCTCCAGCAGGCGACTGGTGTGAATGTTTATGACCAATCAGGAACATACTTCATGAGGGTGGCCTAATGGGCCCTGTGCCCACTGCCCAGCCCTGTGGAGCCTGACTGGCATTTGTTATAGAATACAAAATCAGCATGTCCAACCCTTTGATTTTCAAGGTGTTTTTTAATTCAGCAGTTTTCATTTCCATCAAGCAATGTGGCATATTTTCATTCCTAACACATTACCTAATGCCTATTAGTATTGATTTCCAGCATAATTTGTCACCCTTGAGATCAACGTATCAAAGTATTAATTTGATTTTTTCATTTTTTTGACCAATGTGTGTGTGTGTGTGGTGTGTGTGTGTGTTCTCTCTCTCTCTCTCTCTCTCTCTCTCTCTCTCTCTCTCTCTCTCTCTCTCTCTCTCTCTATATATATATATATATATATATATATATATATATATATATATATATATATATATATATATATATATATATATATATATATATATATTACATTGGTCATTGGTATAATTCTTTTTAACGTCAGTGTGAATAACGTAATAATGTTTCCACTGCTCAGTTGTGGTTTTACCTGGAAGTAGTCACGCTGGGCAGCATGACCGGAACAACAAGATGGCGGAGAATGGGGTGTTTCGGGTAGGAGAAAATAAAAACACTGACTGTCACTTCTGAAAACATTAAAGCATGTAACGATGACTTGCAGCGAATACACTACTTGATGTATGACCTCGTGAGCGATGGGGGAAGAAGACGCTACTAGGCCGTGATTAGCGTTATGAATTTGGATCGAATACGTTTCAATATTTTGCCCTAATGCTAACAGTGACTAGCAAGTCAATGTTGTTAGCTCCCAACAGCTATAGCTTAAAACATACAGTTATTTTTATAACTTAAAGCATCTAAAGTTATTACACCGTTGTCATGACCGTACATGTTTATATGTGGTAGCTAGCCACATATAATGATTAAATACAGTATATAGTACAATAAATATAAATGCTTTCTGTAGGAAATTTATGCTAAACTGCTAATATCAAGAAGATGCACCCAGTTAGCCAAAAGTTAACGCGAGGTTGGGAAATAGAACAAATTCATAAAAAGGTAACCAGTTTTTATTTGCATTTCCTCCGTCAGTTTTAGTAAAGATTACAAAAATTGGTTGGCATTCAGTGTGCTGAATGGTCTCAGTCATCAGCCAATTCACGACTCACCCAGCGTTTCCTTATTTCAAATAAGGGCAGATTGTGATACATTTATCAGCATTCTAGCTAAGCTCATTGTAACACTGTCAAGTCTTTGCTGAAGTCGCCATGTACATGACACTGCATTTAGATGTTCAAATTTGCGTGGTTATTTAGCTCAGAGTAGACAGAAAATCCCCAGAACATGGTTAAGAACATGCAGAAAGAAAATTGCTGCGTGGATGTCACTCACTACATTATAGCAGATACAGAGAACGTTAACTCTCAGCTCAATGCAAGTGGTTGGGACTTTGGATCATGGGAAAAATGTAACGTGTCGCTGTAACTCGTTAACAGCTTGATAATGTAAACTGAAGCTTTCAGTCTTACATTAGCAAAAACATGTTGTGTTGTATTCGTGATGTGTCTGCAGACTCTACTTTCCCACTGCACGTGACAACATGTTAATAGTTTAGTCAGTCAAATTTAATAGTAAAAACCAACTGTTGTTGAATATTTAGGAAAAATATTTAAACCAGAGAAAACTGTAGTCTGTTGGGATCCTATGAATTATATTTATTGTGGACTGTGTTATTGCATATACTCCAAACAAATGAAAAAAAAAACCTGCGTTAAGCAAATGATATTTTACATGTTTTGTATGTCTCAAAAACACTTGCAATTATAAAACTATGATGTACTCATAAAATTGCCCCTTTTCATTTTCTTATGCAGCATTATCACAAGATTATCTATGAACAGAAAAACTTTAACATATGTGAGACAACATTATTTTCACATTCTAAAATAAAAATATATCCGCACACTCAGATCTAAATTGCAAAGTTGTAAAGGTGAGGATGAGTTTTACATTTAATAAGACCACTGAAAATCAGAAGTGAGTGCATCAGAATGTTGGACACATTTTAACATTATTGTAGCAAATTATTTTAAGAATTGTATTCATTGTGGTCTCTATCTATTAAGCGCAAGTTTTACAATATAATCTGTTTGGAAGTTCTGCCCTCACAAACAGATTATATTGTGGTCCAAATTATTAAAGTAGTCCAAATATGAAAATCAGTATGCTGTGCATTGCTGGGGACAAAGAATTCACTACTTGCCTCAGTCAACAAGATCAGCTACCAGTTATAGTTTATCTTCTAAAAAGTATCTTAAAAATATAAATAATTAAGTTCAGTTCAATTTTATTTATATACTGTAAAGACCCTACAGTAATACAGAGAAAACCCCAACAATCAAACGACCCCATATGAGCAAGCACTTGGCTACTGTGGGAAGGAAACTGTTTTTTAATAGGACAGAACCTCTGGCAGAACCAGCTTCAGGGAGAGGCAGCCATCTGCCATGACTGGTTGGGAGTGAAGGGAGGGAGACAGGACAAAAGACACGCTGTGGAAGAAAATGTAGAATAAATGACAATAAATTTCCTTCATTGCTTTGCAAATCAGTGGAGTTCATTTTTGTTTTCAGACAGGTAGTACAGTTCAAAAATGTTTTTTGCAAATGAGAAAACAGATTCTGTAAGTTAAAAGTAGTTTTTCATGTTTATTTAAAGTTTAAATTTAAAGGATGTAGTAGGCTTTTCCTAATTTTCAGTCAAATGCTGTTAAATGTGTTGCTCTATGATGAACATAACAGCATATCTGGAGCTTGAAAAAAGGCGTCTGGACTTATTTAAGATTCTTAGAGGTTTCACCTCTCATCCAAAAGGCTTCTTCATTTCTTTCCCTTTTTTCAAGCTCCAGAGACCAACTTGACTTGGATGACTGAGAACCTACACAGACATATGAGCGTATCACTACTCCAGTATTAAAGAGCTGTATTATCAGTGTTTCTCAGGATCATAGACGTGTCTGAGCAAGGAATTTCAACTATCTCTGCAGATTGATGGGTAACTGGGCTGATGTGATTTATTTTTATACAGGGGTCAGTCCTGTAACACAGACTGGTGAAGCAGCCGTGTGTCCCCACATCAAAACCATGAATCTCCAGCAGCCAGCCCCTCTCATGCCCCCCGTTCACCCTGATGTGCAGATGAAGCCCCTTCCCTTCTATGATGTGTTGGATGTTCTGATCAAACCTTCAAGTCTAGGTCTGTTTTCTTTCTCTTTTGTTTTAAATACTGAAACTGACATTTTTGATGAAGTTCAGGATGAACCTCACTATGCCTCAGGTGGTGGACTTTAGGCAGACTTCAAAGAAGTGTAACAGGAATGATTACTCTACTCGGACACTGGGTCTCCAGGTGTCCATGTTTACAACAGAGTATAATCTAGACCTTATATAGAGGGAGATGTTGCAGCAGTTTGAAAATATGAGACTTTATGGGGGAAAAACTTTTGAAAACAAAATCTGCAATTTCTTTGCTTCCAATTTTGACTTATCTTATACCAGTGCTGATGTGGAGGTTTTGTCTAGAGCATGACCAATGTGACGAGTATAATGGGTCCATAACTGTCACCTGTGCTGACTTCCCAAGACAAACAGCACTCGATAGATAGATAGATAGATAGATAGATAGATAGATGGATACTTCATTCATCCCGAACAGAAATTCACAAATTCCAACAGTATCCACAAACATGGTAGTATAATATATACTAGTAAATAAACAGTATAAAAGTTTAGAAATGAAAAATTGTAAAAGTCAAGCACAGGCCAGCTGTTGATTAAGGTGCAGGATTAACAGTGTACATACCAGTGGAATGGATGATGTCACTCGCAGTCTCTGCATCAGAGTACGGAGGAATGTAAAACAGTGACAACAATGTCATGTGTGTATTATCTGGGCAAGAAGTGGGGATGCAGACTTACAGCCCTTCTGTCCCTGCAGCAGGTGGAGATTTTGATTTTACATGCCCAGGATTACACAAAATGTTCTGGTGGACTGAAAAATGTTATTGTCCTAGTACTGAAAATTTAAATTTGTATTCGTAATTTTTATATAATTTGTGATTGATAAAAGATATCGATATTTAATGTCCCTGTATCAATACAGTATTGAATCTAAACACATGTTCGCATGTGACGTGGATCCCTTTGCCAAGCACGTTACAATCACCAACATTGTTGAAATACAAAAAAAACCCCAAAATGCTTTTATTTTGCTCAGACTTTTGCATGAAGTCACAGAACAACACAGCCCTGGAAGTGGCTCTTAGAAAGTTTAAGAGGTGCTCTGCACTGGCTAGCTAGGTTAGAGAGAGAGATGTCCGGCAAATGTCTTATTCATATGAACACTAGTAATTTTTTTCAGTAAAAATAAAAGAAATGAAAAAATAAAAGGAACAAAAAGTAAAATATGCTTTTTACATTTACTTTGTTCAAAATGAATGACAAAGAAGGTTATGTTAAGGTTTATACTGTGTGTGTGTGTGTGTGTGTGTGTGTGTGTGTGTGTGTGTGTGTGTGTGTGTGTGTGTGTGTGTGTGTGTGTGTGTATAAATTTAAAAAAAAGTTTTATGTATATGGTGACACCCTGTGTGTGTGTGTGTGTGTGTGTGTGTGTGTGTGTGTGTGTGTGTGTGTGTGTGTGTGTGTTTTATGGCACTGTAAAGCAGTATTTTCTAACTAAGATTTCTGCTGACAGGAGCAAGTACTACACAGAGGTACCACCAGGAAAATATTTTATATTTGCATTGACACCGCAACAAGTTAGAGAAGTATGCATATCCCGGTAGGTCTCTTTCTTCATAGGTTGGTTAATCTGCAGTTACTGAGTAAAGTATGGCCAGTAAATGTACTTGAACTTATTTTTATTTTTTCAGGGACTATCTACCAGGTGGCAGAAGAGACTATATGGTTCAAATTCAACTGAGGTGAGAATATTCAGAATTTTTTTGACCTGTAAATGATGAAATTTAGATAAGAACCTGACGATTACACTAAGAAGCATACCTTAACTGCAGAGCCTGACCGCTAATATCAAATGTTTGCTGATATACTGGTATCACTGTTTATAATGGCTGATGAATGAAAATTTAAAAAGTAAAGAAGAGACACCCTTCAACCATGTTATGAGTGTTGACTTTTCATAGTTTATCTACAATTTCCCTGTTGGCAAAATGTGTTTGGAGCCACAAATACAACAACCAGCTGATCTGAACAGACTCAGGCAGAGTGTTATTTTCTACCTTTTTATTGTAAAACAATAGAAAATGTCCATTATTCCTGTCAAACTTTGTTTTTTTGGGTTTTAGATTGTATTTTCTAGAAAGTGCTACAATGTTCTATAATTTTCTTGGAGTATTTGATTGAAAATTGTGCAATATTTGAGAAGATTCTTGAAACTTCAGCAAATTCTTCTGAACTCTTGAAATGTTGTGATCTGAACAGATTTGATCAAATTGAATTTTTGTTATATAATTTTTTTCTTTTAATTGAACATTTGTGCCATTTTCATAGGCAATGTTTGAAGAGAACACAGCTTGAAAAAAGGTTCAAACCTAAATGTAAACCACTTGTAACTTGTGATTTTAAAATATTAATGAACTATTAATATTTGATTGCTTCAGACACACCTTTATGAATGGCTGCAATAGTCAGAGTAATCAAAACTTTTACACAGTGCTCTGTTTCTTTGTGTTATTAGGTTTTGCTTATCAGAGACGAGCTGCCCTCAAGAGGACAATTACCCCAACAGTCTTTGCATAAAGGTCAATGGAAAACTGTTTCCTCTGCCAGTAAGTGCTTGTTTCACTCCAGGATAGTCAAATAAAAAGCCAATTCAACTTAAGCGTTACTATAAATATGCTAAATTTAGGATGTTATTCCTGTAGGGCTATGCACCGCCACCAAAAAACGGTGTGGAACAGAAGAGACCAGGAAGACCGCTAAACATTACCTCCCTCGTCAGACTCTCATCTGCTGTACCCAATCAAATCTCAGTGACATGGGCACCTGAAATTGGAAAGGTAAGGAAAAAAGCCTAACTGGAAGTGTCTTAAACATGCTTTTAGTCTCTTCCTTTTTATCTGCTTAAGGTCTATATCATGTCTGGAAATAATAAAGTAGGCCTCATTCACCAGCATATATGTAGCAATGATCTTAACCTGTGCAAATAATAAGTTCAAAGAGAGAATTACCATCAGAAACATGCGCATCAGCCAATTTTGAGAGTTGTTTTGAGGCTCCCATGTTGCCACTCTTCAGAGAAGATGCAAAGAGGAGAATCACTTGCAATTGGCCACCTTAACCCTTTCTCATAATTGGATTTACCTGTGTATGTAGGTCAAGGGTCAATGAGCTTACAAAAAGAGTTTTGTGTTCCAATAATTATTGCACACTTTCTGTAAATCCTATAAACTTCATCTCACTTCTCTAATATCACTGTGTTCATCTGCTATATGATATATTTAACTGAAATTGCTGATCCAAACAACCAATGATTTATAAAGGAAAATCATGAAAATTGTCAGGGGTGCCCAAACTTTTGCATACCACTGTACTACCTGCAATCCGCATATTGCCACACTCCCATTTCTTTATTTAAAGAAACACAATTACATGGATTATGGAGAAAGCAGGGACGTTGTTCTAGTACAGAAGGGTGCATCTCTAAAGCAAAAAAAGCAGGAGAATTTCCAACTAAAGAAAGAAGAATAGTGTCCAAGGAGGAAGCAGGAAAAGACACCTTTTCCAAGTGTTTCCTCTGGAGGTACGATTGTTTATAAAAAAAAAAGAAGCAAAAACAAGCAAGGCTCAGGCTGCTGTAACTCAGGTGATGAATTTTGTTTCCCCTGAGACTTTTTTTCTTTTTTTCAAACAAACTATGACTCAAGTAAAAAGAAAAAAAGGTTTGACATCAAAGTCAATGTGAAAACAGAATAAACTACCAGAAGAAAAACACAGCTTTAAACACAGCCTAAAGAAACTTACTATAGTTGAGAGATGAGAGTTTAGGTGATGGTATCCAGCAAGGATTTCATAAAACTATACATCTATGATCTACACTGTTGTGTTTGAAATGTCTGGAACTTTGTTTTGTTATTCTTGGTAGAACATTAAAGGGATTAGAGAACGATCAATGAAGAAGCTAAAGTCAAAATCTTTTTCAGTTAGCATTTAGCGCCGTCATTGTTATTCATTCAGTTTTAATTCTGAGCATGAGTTTGGCTTATGTTGATTTACAAAAGTGTAAATAATAATAATGAAAAAGAAATGATAATGCCATCAATATAACTAAATATTATTGTTATTTTTATGGATGGGCAGCACGGTGGCGTGGTGGTTAGCACTGCTGCCTCACAGCAAGAAGGTCCTAGGTTTGATTCCACCTTGGCCTGGACCTCTCTGTATGGAGTTTGAATGTTCTCCCTGTGTCTGTGTGGGTTTTTTCTGGGTAGTAGGGTTTCCTCCCACAGTCCAAACACATGCAGTTACTGGGGTTAGGTTAATTGGTCACTCTAAATTGCCCATAGGTGTGAATGTGAGTGTGAATGATTGTCTGTCTCTCTGTGTTGGCCCTGCAGCAGGCTGGCAACTTGTACAGGGCGTAGCCTGCCCTATGTCAGCTGGGATAGGCTCCAGCCCCCCCGCGACCCTGAACAGGATAAGTGGAAGAGAATGGATGGATGGATGATAGTAGTATTCAGTTTAAAGATAAGCTATGTTCAGCTGCTCTCTTGTCATGAGGGGTCACCACAGTGGGTTGTTCTACATGGCAGTTTTACGCTGGCACAAGATGTATATTTACATTTTGTAATACAGCTGGGCCTTCATCATTTGCTCATACACATGGTCTGAGGAACTGTATTGATGAATCAGGTTAGTGGGTGAAATGTTTGTATGCACGGTTGATGCACAGATTTGTGTGTGCACACTGTTTGTGACTGAGGTGTGTTACCGTCTGTGTTAAAATTGCTTGATCATAATTGTTTTCCATTTTTCAGACCTACTCTATGTCTGTATACCTGGTGAGGCAGCTGACATCACCTCTGCTTCTGCAAAGACTGAGGATGAAGGGGATCAGAAACCCAGACCACTCTAGAGCACTAAGTAACAATTAGTTTTTTACTGTAAGAGTTACACAGCAGCAGTATTTCACTGAGGAAGTCACACTTGATCAGGGGTCGTCACAAATACAACAGTTTTTCCTAATGTTAAGAGAAGCCATCAGTTTGTTTATATCCACAAAAGTAACCAGGTTACTCAGAAAATAAATTTAAGTTACAAGACTAGTCACATTATTAGCTCGGTGATGGTAAATGGACTAGTTCTTATGCAGCGCTTTTCTACTCTAGCACTCAAAGCACTTTATACGACACATTTGCATTTACCCATTCACACAAGCACTTTCATCTGCAGCTAAGTGCTTACTATCTGTCATTCACGTTCCGATGGTTACATTGGAGAGCAATTTGGGGTTCAGTATCTTGCCCAAGTATCCAGCAGTCAGGAATCGAACCACCAACCTTCCAGTTAGTAGATGACCTGCTCTACCTCCTGAGCCACAGCCACCTAGTGATCACCTAGTTTTCACCCAAATTTTGCTTAAAGTCACATTAGTCATTTTATTGGCAATAACCTGTGAATTGTGATAAACTGTGAGCTGGATGAGCTACTACGCCACTGATTTTCAGTTTAACATTCTTACTGCAATCCATATAAACATCCATTTTATTAATCTTTCTCACAGTTATGTTTCTCACACATAGCCAGGCAAATCACATGACAGTGAGATCAGTCAGGGTGGGATGATAGCTATTTTTTTATCTTCGTGACTAATCCTGCACTGCACAGCTTAATCTAAGGCCCTAAACCAGTAGTTAGTTTTCAAGCTGTGATAGACTAATTTCAAGTAATGTATTAAAGCATTGAGTTAACCCCTGCTCATGTGATCTGTCTGTTGGTTTCATAGAAAAATGATGTGTATGTTTATGGTGTAGTTTGTACCTCTGAATTAATCTGTTTCTCTATTTTGCACTTTGCCCCTCGCCTCTGGGTTACAGTTAAAGAGAAGCTGACAGCAGATCCAGACAGTGAGATTGCTACAACAAGCCTCCGTGTGTCACTTATGTGCCCGGTAAATGAAGCATCTGTGTAAAAACTTTGTCATTAAAGCAACTTATGCATTATTTTGAGACATTCAAAGCTCCCTTAAAATTTGAGCACTGTTTTGTCCAAGAGTCAGAATATGGTAGAGTCTCTTTTGAGACTACATTTAGTGTTACCAACACTTTACAAATTCCTACACATACCTGCTTGAATATCGAACTGCACTAACACTGAACTTTTTACATTGGACACGCAAAGCAGTAGTTATTTTTCTCTTTTATAGAATGTTATGTACAATTAGGTGTGAAAATATTTGGACAGGCTGAAAAAAAAAGCCACAACAATAGATATCTAATAAAACAATCAAGATGTAATTGGTGTGCAGGGTCTTGACTTTAATTTAGAGGATGAAAGAAAAATATTACATTAACCAGGGAATTAAAGCTAATTTTTACATAGTTCTCATTTTCTGGGACTCCTATGTAAACAAACAAATTAACATATTTATAAATAGTTAAGTCTGGAACCCATGGACATCACCAAACAGTGGGTTTCCTTGCTCCTACTTAGGCCTTCAGTGCAGCTGTCTTCAGTTGTTTGTTGGCCTCTCTGCTTTTAGTTTTGTCTGCAGTAACTTGATTGGCTTGAGATCAGGTAAATGACATGGTTACTTCTTTATGTTTAAAAAAATCCTACTCAGTAAACAGTTGCAATTGTTAAATTCTTTCTACTTATAGATGTGAATTCCCTTAAATTAAAGTTAAGCGTCCATACTCTAAGTCCCTCTTCATTCATTATAACTACCACTTCAGTATATTTTTGGTATGCAGCTAAAATGACAAAAATTATGTCAGTATGCAAATATGTATGCAGGTAATTCAGCCGCTTCAACTTAAGCTGTGAAGTAGTGTCAGAGGCATAACAGAAACATGAACCTGCTGATGAATTACTCTTAGGTCCATACATTTTTGGACACTGAGGCTTCTTTTGTTATTTTAGCTGCTTACAAAGTTAAAGTTCTATAATGAATGCAGACTGCAAGTTGACATTGACACATTCATCCATATCATATTGTACACACTCATATTTATGATCTAAAACTTCCTTTATTGTTTTGTCCTCCAGCTGGGTAAGATGCGACTGACAGTGCCATGCAGGGCAGTGACGTGCTCTCATCTGCAGTGTTTTGATGCTGCCCTCTATCTGCAGATGAATGAGAAGAAACCTACCTGGATCTGTCCTGTGTGTGACAAGAAGGCTGCATACGAGAGCCTCATCATTGATGGGTTAGTTAAACCAGTTCAGGTCATTGTCCATCATCACAAAAACATGACATAACATGAAATAATCATCATTCATGTGTCTCTTATGTGCCTTATGCATCTTGGGCAATCAGGTGAAACAGAGTGCTGAGCAAATGACTCATCACCATCTGGTGGAGACTTTGATCAGGTGGAGAGACAGGACAAAAGACAGAAAAGAGCCAGAGATAATAATTAATAAGTACAGAGTGAAGTATAAACAAAGTAAATAAGGTGAATGAAAAGAAAGTGCATCATAGGAACCCCCCAGCAGCCTAGGCCTATAGCAGCATAACTAAGGGGTGGTTCAGGGTCACCTGATCCAGCCCTAACTATAAGCTTTATCATAAAGGAAAGTTTTAAGCATAGCCTTAAAAATAGAGAGGGTGTCTGTCTCCCAAATCCAAACTGGGAGCTGGTTCCACAGAAGAGGGGCCTGAAAGCTGAAGGCTCTGCCTCCCTAAGCCTCCCAAAAAGTCCAGCAAAGAGCTGACAGCGTGACAATGATCCCAAATACACTACCAATGCAGTAAAAGTATACCTGGATAGAAAAACACACAATGGAACACTATCAGTCATAGATTGGCTTTCCTAGAGCCCTGGATTACAGTGTGGGATCATCTGGACAGCTGACGACATTTGGAGAACAGAATAAAAGACAGCCAGCATTAAAAGAAGAGCTTTGGAATGTTCCTGTTAGGTTCGGACCACCGTTAAATAAAGAAAGACACAGAAACCCGTAGTTGGTCTTTTTACCTGCAGGGAGAGTCTCAGTCAGCTAACACTCACGTGCCTCTGAAAGAGAGTCTGACTTCCTTCTTTCTGCTGGCGCTTTTATTTTAGCATCACGTGGGTGCGTGGGGGTGTGTGTATGTGTGTGTGACGTCAGGAAACAGGCGTTACCTGCTTTCCTCACCTGGAGGGTCCGGGTGTATGAGAGTATGTTTTGTGCTTACAATCTGATGGTCATGTGCATGTTTATGATGAACACATTGTGATACATAGAAAAACAGTTACATGTTTATCTATTCTAACAGTTCCCCAAGATGATTGGAGATCTGTTCTTGAACACTGCTTAAAGAAATTACAAGAAAGCTGCCAAAGAGAATTCAGGCTGTGCTGAACAGGAAAGGTAGTCATACCAAATATTAACTTTCAAGTATGTTAAAATTGTATAAACTCTGTATATTTACACGTGTCAGTAATTCACTGCACCCATTTTCCAAGCAAAATATAAAGAAATGAGGGGTAGCTTGAGACTTTTGCACAGTACTCTAATTTTGGAATTGATACAGTCAGCTTATCTACTAAAAATCTCAGCTGAGCTTGGTGATCCTGACCTCAAAGTCCAAGGTCAGGTTTATTTAAAATTTTGTGAATGCAATAGCTCGAGAAGGAGGTCACACAGGAGTTTTTAAAACTTTACCATAGGTATTAACTCAGGAAAGATATCATATAGGCTTCTCATACTGATAGTTTAACGCCATCTACTGACAATCTCCAGTACTTTGGAATTTGGCAACCTTGATATAATTCATGGATTTTTTATTTTGCAGGTTTCTCAGTGGTGCAGTATAATATCTATCTATATCAGCACCACTGTTTCAGTCTTTTGACACAATGACATTCAAAGCTTTTTACCAACGACCGTAACACTTCTGCTGTCAGATTGCTGTGATCTCATGTGCTTTCAGGCCAGGGCACATTTTGATAACAGAAGTGTTAAAGATGTTCCATGCTTCCTAACTTTTTTTTTGTCTTTTATGTAAATATGGCCTGGAATGTTCTGTCAGTATTGCTACAGCTTTTAGTCAAAATAACGATGAGGTTCAAAGGACTGACTCAAATGGTGCACAGATTTAAAGTTTTAAATTTTTTGATTATTTGTTACCAGTTACAAGTGAGGAGAGTTGATGTGGTTAAATAGACCTTTGACAAATAACAGGCAATGAAGTATAATCTCTGTTTGGTCATATATTATAATAAATAATGTTTGCTTCTGGTTACATAGGTGTTTCAGAGGTGACCCAACAGGCAGGGAATTATTAGTATTATTATTATTTTACATTCATAAGCATTTGTGGCTGCTGCACCATGTAAAATCTCAGGGCTTTCAAATTATGCCGGCGGCAGGTGCATTTTCGACCTACTCCACCGCTCTGTGCCGTCTACTTTTTAATTTTTCTAAAAATATTTTTTTGCGCTGACCGCTGTCTCCATTTCCAGACGCACGTGGCAATATTTACGTTCTTTCAAGCTGAGCCATTTGATTGTTTCACGACTGCCATGTGACTATTCATATTGTCTGCTGCTGTCATGGCTTCGGTCTCGGTCATAAGGCGCCTGCTACTTCAGCATGCCCCCCTGCTACTCCAAAACAAGTTGAAAGCCCTGAATCTGAGTTTTTCGGTGATTGTGAAGGTTACTTAGTTTTGCCAATAAGACATACCCTGGTGGATATGTCTGATATGTATCCAGCAGGGCCACCGTAAACCGTAAACCAAGCTTACTTTTTAGAAAGCTTTTTCTTTTTAGGCCTAATAAAATAACAGTACTAATTTCCGTATGGGGTTGGAAGGACATATTTTTATGTTCCTGCATATACTAATAAACATGTTAGTTACCAGTCAATAGTGTAGTTAAAATCTGGCAAAATATATTAAAGAAACAGTAACACCACCACTTGGTCATTAAAAGTCCACAAAGCCCTGTGGTGTCAGTTATTGGACATAAACTGATCATATATAGTGGTATGCAAAAGCCTGGGCACCCCTGATAACTTTCATGATTTTCGTTTATAAATCATTGGTTGTTCGCGCCAGCAATTTCAGTTAAATATATCATATAGCAGACAAACACAGTGATATTAGAGAAGTGAGATGAAGTTTATAGGATTTACAGAAAGTGTACAATAATTATTTAAACAAAATTAGGCAGGTGCATAAGGTTGGGCACCCCAACAGAAATTTTACATCAATATTTAGTAGATCCTCCGTTTGCAGAAATAACAGACTCTAAATGCTTCCTATAGCTTCCAATGAGAGCCATTCTGCTTTACAAAACACCTCCTGTTCAGTCAGGTTTGATGGTTTCCAAGCATGGACAGCCCACTTTAAATCACACCACAGATTTCCAATAATATTCAGGTCTGGGGACTGAGATGACCGTTCCAGAACGTTGTACTTGTTCCTCTGCATGAACGCCTTAGTAGATTTTGAGCAGTGTTTAGGGATGTTGTCTTGTTGAAGTATCCAGCCCCTTTGAAACTTCAACTTTGTCACTGATTCTTGAATATTGTTCTCAAGAATCTGCTGATATTGAGTGGAATCCATGCGACCCTCAACTTTAGCAAGATTCCCAGTGCCTGCACTGGCCGCACAGCCAGTGTTTGTCTTGGAATGCTGTGTTCTTTTTCCTCCATGCATACCGCCCCTTGTTATGTCCAAATAACTCAATTTTAGTTTCATCAGTCCACAGCACCTTATTCCAAAATGAAGCTGTCTTGTCCAAATGTGCTTTAGCGTACCTCAAGCGACTCTGTTTGTGGCGTGTGCACAGAAAAGGCTTCTTCTGTATTATTCTCCCATACAGCCTGTCCTTGTGCAAAGTGTGCTGAATAGTTGAACAATGCACAGTGACACCATCTGCAGCAAGATGATGTTGTAGGTCTTTGGAGCTGCTCTGTGGGTTGACTATGATTGTTCTCACCATCCTTTGCCTCTGCCTGTCTGAGATTTTTCTTGGCCTGCCACTTCAGGCCTTAACTAGAACTGTGCCTGTGGTCTTCTCTTTCCTCACTATGCTCCTCACAGTGGAAACTGACAGCTGGAATCTCTGAGACAGCTTTTTGGATCCTTCCCCTAAACCATGAAGTTGAACAATCTTTGTTTTCAGGTCATTTGAGAGTTGTTTTGAGGCTCCCATGTTGCCATTCTTCAGAGAAGATGCAAAGAGGAGAAACACTTGCGATTGGCCACCTTAACCCTTTCTCATAATTGGAGTCACCCGTATATGTAGATCAAAGGGTCAATGAGCTTACAAAACAAATTTTTTGTTCTAATAATTAGTGCTAAAGGTATTCAAATCAATAAAACGATAAGGGTGACCAAACTTGTGCACCTGCCTTATTTTGTTTAAATAATTATTGCACACTTCCTGTAAATCCTATAAACTTCATTACTGTGAATGCTGCGAGCATTCACAGTATTGTTGTTGTATTCTTTATTATTACTGTGAATGCTGCAAGCATTCACAGTATTGTTCTTGTACTCCAAAAACCTTCGGTCACTAAAAACTCAAGCAGCGTTTGGGCTACAGACACCATTTTGGTATCAAAACGTTCAGCCTGTTCTGGAGATTTATGCTATTACTTTTCTTTTTTGTAACCTTAAAACTTTTTAAGATATTGAACTTTTTATAATCTTCATCCTTTTCAAATCAGGTCCTTGTGACGCTCACAGTTCAAAAATGATTTTGATAGGAGCTACGCTGAGGTACGCTGAGGCAAATTTGACAGTGCATGCATCTCAGCAGCTAAGCAGTGCACCTGGCAGGTGTTTTCAGTTAGCGCATTTACAAGCATTCAGCTTGGCAGAGCTCTCAAATATGTATGCTTGCAAACCTCACTGCTTGTGTGAGGCTCCTGTTGGCTCAGTGGTAGAAAAGGGGACCATCAATGCACAAGAAGCAGACAGAGCAGGTTCAAGTCCCACTTTACTCCAAACTTTAAAAATTTTCCATTGAGCATTCATTCACCAGCTTAAACTCTTTCAGCCAGATTTAAGCTCTTTGGAGCATTTCCTGGCATTTCAGCTAAAGACACCATTTAGGCTTTAAAATAAAGCCAAGCCTTTAAGCTGTTCAGCTGTCCAGCAGTCCAGCTGTTCAGCTGTGCTTTGAAATGTGATAACTTCAGCATACCTTCAGCTAGAGACACCATTTAAGCTTTAAAATAAAGCCAAGAGTGCATGCACCTCAGCAGGTAGCCAGTGCACCTGGCAGGTGTTTTCAATTGGTGCATTTACAAGCATTCAGCTTGGGAGAGCTCTCCAATATGTATGCATGAAAACCTCACTGCTTGTGTGAGGCTCCTGTTGGCTCAGTGGTAGAAACAGGAACCATGAATGCACAAGAAGCAGACAGAGCAGGTTCAAGTCCCACTTTATCCTAAACTTAAAAGATTTTCCATTGAGTTTTGAACTTTACTTTTCATATTCAATGATATTCTTTCCACAGTTTTCTGCACCTTCTTTCTCCTTCATGTTTAGGACAAAGTTTCAGTGTGTGTTTATTTCTTCCAGCCATTTTTGACACTTTAAAACTTTTTATATTGACACTTGAGCAAACTCCTGCTGAACAAGAAAAAAAGGCTTGTTGCTTTTTGCTGTGACAACGCTTACTCTAGTGGTTAACCAGAGAAGCAGTAGCATTAATGACACAATGTCATAAGAGCATGCTCAGGAAAAATGGCCAGAGGTCATCAGCTGTCATAGCCACTTCAGTCATGGTGGCCCATTATCAGCCACCCTCAATAACCACACATTGACATCACAAACCAACAATCACAGTAAAACCAACTTCACTGAATAACTGATAAACACCAATAACTAAAACTCGCAAACATCAGCATAAACACTCCCATAAGTCCCTGCTTCTGTGGCTCCTCCCATTGGCTGCCACAACAGCAGATTCATTCTGTCCACAATTTTCTGCACTTTCATTCTCCTTCATGTTTAGGAGAATCATTCATTGTATTTTAACATTTTCAACAACATTCCCAAATATTTCAGGAATGACAGCAATTCAGCTGAAAGCCTTCAGCTGCAAGACATTAAACTACAGTACTAAACTTGGATTTAACTTCTCAATATGTTTTACGGTTTTTCTTCAACTCCAGTTTACATTTCTTCAGGCTGATTCTTGGCATTGAATACTTGTCAAATTCATGAACTACAATTAAAGACCTTGTAGCTTCTGGCAATTCATGTGATCACCTACTGCTTGCACAGAAAAGCTGCATTTAATTTAGACAAAGTGGGAACACCTTAAACATGAAAAATAGACCATGGTCATCTACTGCCATAGCCACTTGAGTCATGGTGGTGCCCTTTCAATATCTTTTCTGGTTTTTCTTCAGCTGCAATTTAAATTTCTTTAGACATTGTTTTTTAATGTTTATACAACCCTTTATATTGAGTGGTAATTAAACAAACCTGAGTCAAAGAAGAAAGAGATCTTTTAACTTTTTTGCAAACCCTGTGCTCACCTACTGGTTGCACATAGGAATTGTACTTAAGCTACACAAACTTGAACAGGAAAAATGGCCCAAGGTCATCAGCTGCCATAGCCATCTCACTCATGGTGGCCCATTTTACCCATTTCAGTGTCTTTTATGGTTTTTCTTCAGCTGCTGTTAAAATTTCTTCAGGCTGTTTTTCTGCCCTTTAAGCAAATCGAGTTTAATTTAGCTACTTTCTTTACAATTTCAGCTGTTTTGCATTTAAAATTCATTTTCAGCATTTTTTTTAGCTGCTTTAACTCTTTCAGCCAATCAAAATTCAGCTCTGAAGCATTTCCTGGCATTTCAGCTCCAATCATTCAGCAAATAAAGTTTCAGCTGTTTGAGGCATTTCTTGGCATTTCAGCTGCATTCTTTCAGCATGCAGCATTCACAGTGCATTTTCTTCAGGAAATGCTTTTTCTGGTTTCATCTGTTATGATACATTTAACTGAAATTGCTGATGCAAACAACCAATGATTTATCATTTTGCAATGAAACATTTCTTCAGTATTCTTTTATGATGAAGATGTTTGAGGTAAAATATCACATAGCTAATATATTAGTAATTTCTCTTCATCTTATGACCATTCAGCATAATTGTATGTTTATTATGATTTTAGCAGTTCTTTATTCCTGGTTCTTACATAGCCATTTGCACTTCATATAGTGAATAAAGTCACTGAGGCTCATATGCACCCCATTAAGATCTATTGAGACCTGGTAATTGGGTTCTAGAACTTGTATTTTCAGGTTATTTGTGCCACCTGAAGATTCTACTGCCAGGAGGCTGAAGGGTAGCACTGCGAGCTGTCAGTATTTCTTTCTTTATTTATTTTTGCTGTGCCAGATGCATATTTAATCAACACTGAATAAAAAAAAAAACAACAACAAAACATTCTTGGACAACCCCAATATTCGAGTAAAAGGATATTGCCAGCCTTTTTTCTGTAGTTGGTGTACAGTTACTGCACATTGGTGTTTGAAGTGTTTGAGTCTTTCTTTTTTTCTTTTTTGTGATAAAAGTTTATTCTTGGAGATCCTGAATGACTGCTCAGATGTGGATGAAATCAAGTTTCAGGAGGATGGAACCTGGTGCCCCATGAGACCAAAAAAAGAAGCTCTGAAGATCCCTTCTCAGTCAGTTCCAAAAATTGAAAGTAAGTACATCATCTTGATGCCTGGGCAGGTGTATTTGTATTAAAGCCTTATATGTTATTCCTATGTGCCACACAGCTCCAAAAACTATAAGGTGGTCAGTAATGGTGCCACAAAAAATGAGAGAGTGTTGTGGTCAGAAATGTTTTAAATCCAAAATCAAGTCTTGTTTTTTCTTCTGTTCTTTTTAAGTCAATAACAATGTATGCTGTTTAATCATTCCACTCTGGAAAACTAACACTTCAAAGAAGTTATTACCCAAATACCCATGCCAATGATGAGTGTATGTAAACCTCCAACCATAACCCTGTTTGTGTTTATTTATATG